>NW_028301552.1:12420000-12547500 GCF_042242905.1 Orbicella faveolata
CCATATGATCGCCTTGATCGTAACAGAATGAAAAACGCCTGGAAGGACCTGGATCAAACAACGACGCATTGCATTCGGGTATATATTTTTTTTATTGCAGTGATCGCCACAAGCCACAGGGGTTTCCATATGATCCCAACCTGCTCAATTGTGTCGCGGGACAGGGTATGGGATTTGAGGTTCCCGATCCTTTTTGTCCTCAGCTCAATTTCCAATGCGTAAATGACCAGATAAATCAAAACAAATTCTTTGCTTTCAATGTTACAGAAACAAAATAAAGTTAACCCGTTCACCCCATTCTTACTTTTTGTTTTTTCCTTTGAACAGCGTGTTATTTTTCGGGCTTCTGCCTTAAAAAAGGTCATCACTTTGCATCTACTTCTTGAAGACCCTTCACGGTACACACCTATCGGAAATTTACTGGAGTACCCCGCCCCTGGAAACTTTAGCCTTTATATAACAAAAGGACTTTTAAGATAAGAGGTTATAATAACCAAACAAGTTAAACCACGAGTAGTAATGATTGGGGAGGATTTGAGCGCGAGCCTCGCAAGTAATTTTCAGTAGCTTTAATTTTATTTCCCGCAGTTTATTTACTTTTCTCTTTCGTTAGGAGAATGACAGAGATCACAGCTCCCTTAAAAAGCTTGAAAGGTAAGTTATTCAACAGTCTGATTAGTTTTATATCCGTGAGGCTTGTTAGCTAGCAATAAAATTCTTATTCTTTTTCTTCCAGATACGTGTCTCCACATTTTAAAATACAAAACTCTTGTTTTGGAAACTACAATAATACTCTTTTGTCCGGGGCAAAAAATGCAGCGACTTCTCGTTTGAAAAAGGATTGTAAAACAAGCGAGTAAACTCTTACGATTTTTCAGGAAAGAAAAAGGCCCGGCAAATGTCAACTGAAATATGACAAAGAAATATCCCTGATTATTACCATAGCAACTGATAGAATTCTTCGTTTTTATTTCAGTAGCGCAGTTCCACAAGAAAATGTCTTAAATAGAGAAGACCAGGTAAATAACCATTCCTATTAAGAGAGAACTGTTCCTCTTTCACTTCTATGCTCAAGGTGAAATATGAAGTCTTTGCTGGTAAAACCTAGCAGCTGACCAAAGTCGAACTTTTAGTTAAAAAAAAAAAACATTTCGTGTACGGGAGGGTGGTAAACCATTGAGTTCCAATTAACCAATCAGAAGCCGTGTCTACTGTCCTGATATCCTGCGACATCAAGTCACTGACCTGATACCTTCAAACAAAAGAAACTTCAACTAAAATTTTACTCAGGCCTTGATCATTACAGAATAAAAAACGCCTGGAAGGACCCGGATCAAACAACGACGCATTGCATTCTGGCATATTTTTCATCGCAATACTGATAACCGCTACAAGCCACAGAGGTTTCCATATGATCCCAACTTTAATTTTTTTCCTGCAGTTTACTTACTTTTCTGTTTCCTTAGGAGAAGGACAGAAATACCAGCTCCCTTGATAAGCTTGAAAGGTAAGTTATTCAACATTGTGATCAGGTTTGCATCTGTGAGGCTTGTTAGCTAGCAATATAATTCTTCTTTTTCTTCCTCTTCTTCTTCTTTTTCTTCTTCTTCTTCTTCTTCTTCTTCTTCTTCTTCTTCTTCTTCTTCCACATACGTTTCTCTGCATCTGATTGAATACTTTGTTTTTATTTCAGTGGTGAAGTACCTCAAGAGAATGTCTTAAATAACAAAGACCAGGTAAGTAACCATTGCTATTTAGAGAAAGCTGTTCTTCCTTCACTTCTAGGCTCAAGATGAAATATGAAGTCTTTGCTGGTAAGACCTAGCAGCTGATTAAAGTCGAACTTTTAGTTTAAAAAGTCACTTCATGCGCGGGAGGCAGGTAGCAATTGAGGTCCAATTAGCCAATCAGAAGCCGTGTCTACTAGTCGCTGACCTGATATGACCACGATATCATGTTCACTTGGCGCATGTACATGTGGGTACAGTAAATACCTAATCGTACCTTTTTGGCACGTTTCGGTGGCATATCAAGCTCGTTTGGTCTCGCTATTGGTATTTTGGCTCGACTACGTTTCGCCAAAATACGAACCACGGCTCGACCGAACTAGCTTGATATGCCACCGAAGTTTACCAAAACTTTTGACGGCGTAAAACCATAATGTGCAAGTTATTTTATAAATGCACGGCCGGGTTTGTTGACTATCAATGGTCTGAAACTATACCAAGGTGAACTGAGTAAGCTACCTTCAAACAAAAGAAACTTCAACTAAAGTTTTACGCAGGTGCAATAAAGGTTAGTTTCCAAGCTGAGCGATCCTTACAACTTCCATATAGTCGCCTTGATCGTAACAGAATAAAAAACGCCCGGAGGGACCTGGATCAAACAACGACGTATTGCCTTATGGTATATTTTATATCGCAATGATCGCTGCAAGCCACAAGGGTTTACATATCATCCCAACCTGCTCAATTGTGCCGAAGGACAGGATATGATTTTTGAGGTTCCCGGTCTACATCCCAGCTAAATTGCCATTGCGTAAATGACCAGCTAAACGAAAAACAAATTCTATGCTTTCAATGTTGAAGAAACAAAATAAAGCTCACCTGTTCACGTTATTCTCAGTTTCTGTTTTTCCTTTGAACAGGGTTTTATTTTTCGGGTTTCTGCCTTCAACAGGGTATCTATTTGCGTTTAATTTACTTCTTTAAGACCGCGGAACACACCTATCCGAAGTTTACGGGAGTACCCCGCCCCTGGAAACTTTAACCTTAACATAACAAAAGGACTTTTGAGATAAGAGATTGTAACAACCAAACAGGTTAGACCAAGGATAGTAATGATTCACGGGGAGGATTTGAGCGCGAGGCTCGCTAACAATTTTTATTTACTCTTCTCTTCCTTAGGAGAATGACGGAAGTAACAGCTCTCTTGATAAGTTTGAAAGGTAAGCTTTTCAATATTCTGATTAGGTGTATATCTGCTAAGCTTGTTAGCTAGCAATACAATTCGTCTTCTTTTTTTTTCTCCTTCTTCTGCTTGTTACGGTTTTCCAGGGAAGATGAAAGTTCCCGGCAAATGTTAACTGAAATATGGAAAAGAAATATATCTGTGATGATTACCATAGCAACTGATTGAATCATCGTTTTTATTTCAGTGGCGCAGTACCACAGGAAAACGCCTTAAGTGAAAAAGACCAGGTAGATAACCATCCCTATTTAGAGAAAGCTGTTCCTCCTCCACTTCTAGGCTCAAGAAGCGATTAGTTCTTTAAGACCCTTCGCGGCACACGCCTATCCGGAGTTTGCCGGAGAAGCCCGCCCCTGGAAACTTTAGCCCTCATATAACAAAAGTACTTTTAAGATAAGAGGTTGTAATAACCAAACAGGTTAGACCAAGGATGGTAATGATTTAGGAGGATTTGAGCACGAGGCTCGCTAGCAGTTTTCAATAATTTTAATTTTATTTCCTGCAGTTTATTTACTTTTCTCTTTCCTTAGGAGAATGACAGCTCGCTTGATAAGCTTGAAAGGTAAGTTGTTAAACATTCTGATCAGATTGATATCTGTGAGGCCTAGGCTTGTTCAATAACAATAGAATTCTTTTTCTTTTTCGTTTTGTTGTTGTCGTTGTAGTTCTTCTTCTTCTTCTTCTTCTTCTTCTTCTTCTTCTTCTTCTTCTTCTTCTTCCTCAGTCTTCTTCTTCTTCTTCTTCTTCTTCTTCTTCTTCTTCCTCAGTCTTCTTCTTCTTCTTCCAGATACGTGTCTCTGCATTTGAAAATACAAAACTCTTGTTTCGGAAACTACAGTAATACTCTTTTGTCCGGCGCAAAAAATGTAGCAACTTCTCGTTTGAAAAACGTTAACAACAGCGACGACAACGTAAAACAAAGGAGTAAAATCTTACGGTTTTTCAGGAAAGAAAAAAGGTCCCGGCAAAAGAAATATCTCTGATGATTACCATAGCAACTGATTGAATTCTTCGTTTTATTTCAGTATTGAAGTACCGCAAGAGAATGTCGTAAATGAAGAAGACCAGGTAGATGACCATTGCTATTTAGAGAACGCTGTCTCCCCTTTACTTCTAGGCTCAAGATGAAATATGAAGTTTTTGCTGGTAAAACCTGGCAGCTGACCAAAGTCGAACTTGAGTTCTAATTAGCCAATCAGAAGCCCTGTCTACTGTCCTGCTATTAAGCAATAGAACACGTTTTCCATGTTTACATAGCCTCATCTAAACACGTGGTTCGGAGAATTCGAAACTTTCGAGAATTCTCCCAATCCCCGAGTGTTTAGATGAGGCTATGTAAACACCGAAAAAGTGTTCTACTGCTTTCATAAAATAATTCTCAAAAATACGCGCGAAGCTAAAATGTCACAACCGTGTTTACATACTCTCATGTAAGCACACCTATCGACCAATGAGTTCGCGTAGTAGCTCAGTTATTTCATAATCTGCGATATCAAGCGACTGACCTGATATGACTACGATATCATGCTCACTTGAGCGGCACACACCTGTCCGAATTTTACGGGAGTACCCCGCCCCTGGAAACTTAAGCCTTCATATAACCATAGCTAATAGAGCGAACTGGTTATGAAGCCCGGCAAACATCAAAGGAGCAAACAAAGACGCCAAGATTTATGTTGGAAGGTCCACGACGGAGCACAATCGTTTGTTTTGCGCTAATACACTATGCATGAATTACGTAACCAACACGTTTCTATTGGTTCATTCCTCAGTGCGAAGTGAACAACTATTCTGTTTTGTGCACCGTCAAGGCCAAAAAAGCGAACAAAAACATACAACAAAGAACTTTGTCGGGTTTCACAACCATTCCCCTCTATTAACTATGATATAACTAAAGGACTTTTAAGATAAGAAGTTATAATAACCAAACACGTCAGGCCAAGAATAGTAGTGATTGGGGTGGATTTGAGCGCGAGGCTCCCACATAATTTTCAATACCTTTAATTTTTCTTCCTGTTGTTAACTAAGCGTAAACCCCACGTTAAATTAAGTATCGTATCGTAGTTAACTTACTTTTCTCTTTATCTAGGAGAATGACCGAGATAACAGCCCGCTTGATAAGCTGGAAATTACTTCTGAAGCCAAGATTCCAGAGAGGAAATATTCCCTTGCCGATTTCACGTTTCTCAAAGTACTGGGAAAAGGTGGTTTTGGGAAGGTGAGAGTTTAACCCTGAAAACCGTATAGAGAACTGTCTCTAAAAGTCGAAGTATAGCTTTTGAAAACTATCATTATGAAATAAGATATGATAAATTATGTAGAAAAGATGAAGTAGTTGCACTGGTGATCTTTGTTATGTCAAGATTACAGTTGAAATTATAAATTTGGTATTTTATTTTTTTTACTAGGTCATGTTGGCAGAAAAGAAGGGCAGTGACCAGCTTTTCGCCGTTAAGGCTATTGAGAAGAAAAAGACGGTTAAGAATGGTGATGTGAAAAACGTCTTCACCGAGAAGAGAGTGGCAGCTTTAGCATCCGGTTATCGTTTCCTCACAGCGCTACATTCCACCTTCCAAACTGCGGTAACTGTCTGACACAAACCACTAAGGCTTCGTTCACGCTATGCGGGAGAAATTTGAAAACGGCGTTTTTTCTCTGAAAACGCCTCAAATGTTTTCCGTCTACACTAGGCCGGAGAAATCTGAAAATGCAACAATCTTAGGTCATTTTGGATTTGAGTTTGAGGAAAACTCGGTCAGGAAAATTACATGATTATTGTGACGCCGTCGTCACGTCGAAAAGCTCCGTTTTCAAAATGTTTTCCGTCCACACAAAAACGTAAAGCCGGCGTTACCCAATTTCTCTGGTTTGAAGCGCGTTTTCGAAAAGCTCCGTTTTCGTGACGAATTAATGTGGACGGAAGACCTAACCGTAGAAATAAAGCTGCGTTTTCAAATTTTTCCGGTGTACTGTGGAGGCAGCATAAGAACGTTTTACATCCTTCTGTTCTCGAAGACTCGAAGAGTTTAGGAGAATTTAAAAACCTTGTTTATGAAAACCCTCACCCGACCTCAGACCAGGATGTACCTGATTACTGTCAAATTCTCCCAAACTCTCTCAAGAGTTACCGGCATCAGGCTATGTTATCAAGAAAAGGGTTGCTTGCTATTTCTTACATAAGATAATTTCAACGATGACAAAATTCATCATCTTTCTTCATTTAAAAAAAATACAACGATGCTTAATAACCCGTACCCTGAACAAACAAACAAACAAACAAACAAACAAACAAACAAACAAACAGAAAATGCCCGACACAATGTAAATTTTATGAAACACAGAATCGCAGTCAGATGACCTTTTCACCTAAATTGCAATCAGGCATTCTTCTTTTTTCGGCGAACGAAAAAAAACAACAACAACACCAAAAATAAAAAAAAAACAGAAAGCCCTATAGCAGGTTACATTTCATCTAAGTCCGTAATTCACTTGAGTCAGCTTAAAGGAGCTCAGTCACGGTATTTTGAGTTATGTTGGCCACATACAAAATTACCTTTAAATGGTAAGAAACCTGAAAATAACAGTTTAATAAGATGGAAAAACACCAGAGAGATAATGATAAACCATAAATGAACAAGGATGGCTAAGGATGGAGAAGATTAACACGGATTACAAACGACGAATTTGAAAAATTGAGGCTAAACTTTTCAATATGCGCAAACCGTGACTGAGCTCCTTTAAGTGTTTTCTCACGTGCGAGGAACTGATTGCCTTGTATTTCTATATTAGGAAGGTTCTTCCATTCTTGTCTTCCTCGATTTTTCTAATGTCATTTGCTTATTTAGCTCACTTAATTATATTTAATTTATTTCTTAAAATCTCTGTTATGACTCGAGTTTATGATTTTTGTTCAAACAATGATATTAATTGTATAATGCATTAAACGGATTGCGGCAATTCTTTTTTCAGGATCGTTTGTTTCTTGTGATGGAATACGTCAGCGGTGGCGAACTGATCTCGCTGATTTGTAAAGAAGGAGGATTTGGTGAAAAAAGATCTTGGTATGTATCTCAGTTTTAGCCAACAGCCCTAAACACAGTAGCTTGCAATAAGAGCGTATTTTGGGGAGCAAGCGCATTTTGAAGCGAGCGCCATCTTAGAGCCTGTTTACAAGGAGGGACGGTTACCCTAGCAAGCGGGTTAACCCTAGCTGGAGGGCAAAAGATAGCCCGGGTTTACAAGCAAAGTTTTATAGTTAGGGTAACCCTACAACCCGTGACAACTTAATGCGCGGTTACACTCAAAGGGTTTGGAAACAATTAGAAGGTTAACCCGGGTAGGCGGGTTAACCCTACCCGCAAAAATGTAACCCGCCTACCAGGGTAACCCTAGCTGCCTTGTAAACACGATGAAGAAAAAAAGAGGAAATGTGTGAGTGCTAGGGTAACCCGCTTGCCAGGGTAACCCGCCCTCTAGGGTAGCCCTCCCTCCTTGTAAACAGGCCCTTAGATTCAAACTCGGAAGAGGTTTGGGGAGAGACGAAAACGCCCCGAAATAAAAGGAGTTAAGCCCCGACCAAACGATCGCAACATTTCAACGTGACATATCGCAAAATTGTTGGGAGCAATATATTACACGTTGCGCACGTTTGGCCACCCTGTTGTGACGTGTTGTGACAACTGGGTGTTGTTAGCTCAAATTTGACCATTTTCAAACACCCCACATGTCGCAACACGTTGCAACTGGGTGGCCAAACACGCGAAACATGTTGCGCCCAACAATGTTGCGATACGCTGCGTTGAAATGTTGCTATCGTTTGGTCGGGGCTTAGGACTGAAAGAGGAATAGCGGGGGAGGTGGAGGGGGAGGGGAAAGGAAAATACGGCGTTTTTTCTCTCCTTTTTTTTCCACACCCTCCCCGCCCACTTTTCCTCAGGCAACATGCCGGCGAATCTGCTCGAAAGCGAGCTAATACCGATAAATCGTGAGCACACGGAAAATGCCGGCACTGCAGGCTATAAAAACTGTTTTCATTCCTTGTCATGTTTGAATTCTTTTTTCATGTCTTAATTTCTTATAATAAGTAATTTTTATTTTTAATTTTTTTAATTTCAAATTTAGTTTCTACGCTGCCGAGCTTGTTCTGGTCCTTCGATACCTTCACGGACAAGGTATTATCTACAGGTAAGAAATGTCATTCCTTTTAAAACATGAGAACCATTTTCTCATTAACTGCCTATTAAACTCAAGCGGCTTTCTGTGAGTGCAACATTCTCTCTCTAAAGCTAAAATTAGCTAGTTTCTTTTTCCAACAGAGATTTAAAGGGCGAAAACGTCCTTTTAGACAAGGATGGTCATATTAAGTTGGCTGATTTTGGACTTTGTAAAGAAGGTATGGGACCAGGCGACTTAACAAAGTCGTTTGTGGGAAGTCCAGTGTACATTGCGCCTGAGGTAAGTTTGAAGCTTTTTGTTAGAAATTGGTGTTCTTTGTTGGCACAGTCATTACGGAGCTCAACAGCTTGTGTTAGTTCTGAGTTTCTATCGCGGTGGTCTTTCGTTCTCAGAGTTTTTGGCTAAACTTCAGTACAAATAGCGTATCGAGTACAAAATCGTAACTGAATCTCCTCCACTGCAAGTTTTTAAGGTTGCTCTTTTCACTCAAATCCTTCTTAAATGCCTGCTTACAGTATGTGTTGTGTGCTACTCATAAAATCGCATTGTCATGCATTTCTCATAATTCAAAGGTGTCTTCAGAGCCCATAAGAATCCTCCTAAAACCTTTCTGACTGTTACTGTCACTCACATTTCAGCCCCATTCTGTATTCCATGTCACACCAAGTCTTTTCAAAAGCAAAGAGCAAGTTTTTCTCAGCTTCTAATGTCGTAATTCCTAACCTTTACTGATTACGTCGTGTATTACTTTAACATCAGATACTTGAACAAAAGCCTTATGGCTTCTCTGTGGATTGGTGGTCGCTAGGAGTTCTTATGTACTTGATGATGCTGTTTGAGGTATGTAGGAACATTTTATTTCAAAGGACCTATTGAACGTGTCAGCCCGGGTGCGTTAACTTTTGCGTCTGATTGTGACTCCGTTCTCATGAAATTCCTCTCACATAGCACCGGATATAGGTTTAAACTTTCAGATGTGATTGATTTGTTTGGCTGTTTCAGAACGAATTTTTCATTCAATCACAGATACAGCTTTGGAAATGATTTCATAGAGAATAGGCTCGATTTCCGCCCCTCTCTCAGTGCTGTCTAGATTAAAGTTTCCTTCCCGGGAAAAACGGGAGAAGCGCGTGCTCCTTTCCTGAACAGCGGTTGGTTATCAAGCCTACATAAAGAACAGTCCCGTCTATAGCAAACGGGACAAATTAATACGGGTACTAACAGTTCTTGTTCTTGGTAGCTTCCTTTTCCAGGAGGGAATATGTCCGACATATTTGATGCTATTCTTTACGAAGATGTGTTCTATCCTTTGTCCATCTCATTGGAGGCTTTTGAAATTCTCCAAGGGGTAAGAACCTCACGATACGACTTCCTAATGCTTACATAAGTGAACGCTTGTAATGGAAACTGCTAAGGAGTACTGGTCGAGAGATTTAGGACGAAGAAACCTTGGGTCGGGATAATGACGTGCACGCGAGAAGAAAATTCAACGCCTTCTTGAACTTAGATCTCCCACGGCTAAGCGTCAAACTAGTGTGATTTGGGTAGGAGATTATACCACCAGTATGCGCTCGCATTCTAAGCCTCCGCGGAGATAAAGTTATGCTAAAAGATTTTAAGAGAAAAGGTAGACTATAAGCAGCTTACAAGCAAAGCTTCAATGTGGTGCAGGAAAGAAAGCTATTGATACCATTAATTGAAATTCAGAGACTAGATTTGGTCTGCTTGGCAGCGATTTCGTGAAGGTCCGCCTAGTGCATCCTCGTACCGCCTCGCGTACCATCATGCCGCTTCGTCTGACCTCGTACCGCCTCGTGTATCCTCTTACCGCCTCGCGTATCATCGTACCGCCTCGTGTATCATCGTACCGCCTCGTGTATCATCGTACCGCCTCGTGTATCATCGTACCGCCTCGTTTATCGTCGTGCCGCTTCATAAGACCTCGTACCGCCTCGCGTATCATCGTACTGCTTCGTGTATTATCATACCGCCTCGTGTATCATCGTACCTCCTTGCGTATCGTCGTGCCGCTTTATGTGACCTCGTACCGCCCCGTGTATCCTCGTACCGCTTTGTGTATCATCGTACCGCCTCGTGTATCATCGTACCGCCTCGCGGATCATAGTGTATCATCGTACCGCCTCGCAGATCGCTCCGCCCCTTCATGTGACCTCGTACCGCCTCGTGTATCCTCGTACCACTTCGTGTATTATCGTACCCCCGTGTATCATCGTACCTCCTCGCGTATCATAGTGCCGCTTCATGTGACCTCGTACCGGCTCGTGTATGATCGTACCACCTCGTGTATGATCGTTCCGCCCCGTGTATCATCGTACCGCCTCGCGTATCATAGTGCCGCTAAACGTGACCTCGTACCGCCTCGTGTATAATCGCACCGCCTCGCGTATCAATATCGAATGGTCCCATTCAATTTAAAAGAGCTCGCAAAAGTGGACCTTTGCTTAAATTGCTTGCAAAAATTAGATGAGTGCTCGCTTGCTCGTGCTCGTAAAATTTTTGCAACAGCTGACATGCTCGGATTCTGAAGTCTAGTAGCAGTTAGCTTCTTCTCGTGGCTAGAAACGGGCTTTAGATCTCCACTGACTCACGTGAAGCTAAGTGACGTAATTTGGCATCAAACAAGGCAGACTGGCTGTTCAGCGCAGTAAGCGGCTGAGATTGGTTGAGCCGCGATAAGATCCTAGCATGCTGCCTTTAGCTTTGTGCCTATCATGTGCTGTTTTGGAAGTGTCAGCCAGATTACTTGGCACAAACCAACTTTTCCATTTAATTCAAAAGAGAGATTCTAGCTAGCGGAAAATTGAGTGCTCGCTGCTCACCATCTGCATTTTCTGAAGCGCTCGCTGCTCGCAAGACAAATTTGATCACTGCTCGTGCTCGCAAAAATGAACGCACTGCTCGCATGCTCGCAAAGACTATTCGATACGCTGTGCCGCTTCATGTGACCTCGTACCGCCTCGTGTATCATCTTACCGCTTCATGTGACCTCGTACCGTCTCGAATTGGAAGATATTTAAGGCGTGTTTCTTTCTTTTTCTTATAAGGCTTTAAAAGTTTTCTATCCTCAGGACGATATCAAAGTAATTTAATTCAACCAGATGCTTATCTTTATTTCACTGATTTGCAGTTTCTGACAAAGGACTGTAATGAAAGGCTCGGCTGCACAGCCAGCGGGGAGCAAAGCGTTCTGGATAATGCATTCTTCAGAGAGATGGACTGGGTCAAGTTAGAGGCGAGACAGATAGAACCTCCTTTCAAGCCCACAATAGTAAGAAAAATGCTATAACGTACTGTATCTTGTGTCATAATTAATTATTCATCTTTTTTATTTATTTATTTATTTATTTATTTATTTATCTACTCCGGCTTTTTCCTTATTTGTTACAAGTTAACATAGCTTAAAATCAGAACTTTTCAATCTGAAAATTCAACCTCAATCATCTTTGTCATCAATCCTGTTTTACTGGTTTTCTTCGCAGCAGTCAAGAGCAGATGTTCAAAATTTTGACAGCTTCTATACAAGCGAGGACCCAGTCCTTTCTCTGCTGTACGAAGAGAACACGTTAAACTTGGAAGAACATTTCAAGAACTTCACCTTCGTAAATCCAGAATTTATAAGCGACACACTCGCTTAAAAAACAAATTTCTTTTTAAACAGAGCTGTTCAGACTAGAAGTCTAGCATCTTTAATCAGTGATGGATCCAAGAAAGGGTTTTAGACCCGTATTTTTTTCAATAGAAATAATTGTTTTTTAATGATAATACAATACTCAACAGTACAATAAATACAATACATTACTTACAATACTGCTTACTTACACTGATAACAATACACTATATCACTTACGGCTAATTAGATACATTACTTACGGTATTTACAGTACTGGTTACTTACAAAATTACAATATTCTTCTTACATTATTTACATGTCTTTTTTCCCCTTAATTGATATTATCATTAAGCAATAGACCACAAGCTGTTATGCTTTACAAGCTGATAAACCACGCGGGATGTTGGAAGAACACTCGAAGAATTCGTAAATCACGAGCCTGCGGCTCGTGATTTACGAATTCTTCGAGTGTTCTTCCAACATCCCAAGTTCCAAGTTCCCAAGTTCGTGCAGAAGAAAGGAAAAAGTTCGGGCCCTCTCCTCTATCTATTTAACTTGGTTTGTAAATAAGGCTGTTGCTCAGAGTCCTAGACAAGAAATCTCATAGCTGTAATCGGTGATGGATCAAAGAGAGGCAGATTTTTTTTATAAAACTCACGTAAGGCGCAGAAGAACGAAACAAGTTCGGGCACTGCCTTCTATCCATTTATTTTGAAGACCGCTAATTACCGCTGTAACGGAAACCCTAAGAACTAAAGTAACATTTACTATGTAGAAAGAATTGCAATAAGATCATGAACTGTCATGACTATATCTTTTGTTTGCAACGACAAAATATTTATGAGAGAAGGTGATTCTCCTCGTGCTGTTCAATAACGAGATTTTTCAAATAATTATGATTCCTTCAATAAATAAAGTGCGAGAACTGATCGAGTCGTACGTCTTAGTAAATTTCAGTCGTAAAAGTGAAGTATATTTTTGACCATGATGGACCAAAAAGGAGCTGGTGAAATGACCACCGTCTTATGTTACCTTTTTGGGTTTTGAGCCGAAAAATTGTCCATGACAGTTTGTTGGTTCTAGGATCGATACTTCGTAGGGGTGAAATTGAATAGGCCCAGGAGCCATAATCGGGGACGGAGAGCGTAAGCGCGCGCCATTTCAAGTATTGGGGTTGTCCCCATGATATGGGACAATAATTCTATTTTTAGAACAAATTGCGCCATCACCTGCGGCACACGCGCGTACATGCTGCGAGGATTTTTGCGGATGTCGCGCGGGGAAAATGACGTCCGAAATTCCCGAAATGTTTCATGTTTTTGCCCCACAACTCAACGCGTTTACGTCTGTTGGAATTTTGCTTAAGTATTTTCGTCGTAAGCTGCTCCAGTTTGAGTGAAGTAAGACAGTGTCGAATTTAGGTATGTTCCCATGTAAGCTTATATATATCGCTGACCAAGTTGTGTTCCGACTGATGCTTCTTTTACATGAGCTGTACATTACTCCACTTTAAATTTCACATATGTTGAAGATTAACAGCTTTTCCATTACACAGCAAAAAACTAGCTGGATATATTTAGATATAGCAGAGCTTCAGGACTTGATAGTTTGCTAACTCCTCTTGCCACACGCTTGCGAGGAATTTGTCAGTCTATCGCGACCGAAAAGTAAAACAAAATAATTGCTAGTTTGAGTTTCGCCTGAATTGTAAGGAACGCTTAATGTTTCATCAAGGCTTAATAACTTTACGTCCGTAGATACTGCTCAGTTTTATTCGTGTAAAAATGCAGTAAATTTTCTGTTGTCGATGAATGAGAGCGCCCGCCGATGCGTGTTTTGTACACGGTCAGTAAACATGACAAATTGTACTTCCTCCGCACTTTCGTGTGAAAGCGTACATCGAACTCAAACAATAGCTCTATAGTTTTTAAATATGTTTAAGATTGATAAATGTTTGAGAACATATTAAAAGCTAAGCTGAAAATATGTGAATAAAGCAGAAACAATGAGCAAAGTTACGGTGACGCTTTCTTTAATCAACTTGGAATAACGATTTCGATTTTGATGATCGAGTTATCAAAACTCCTTGTCTATTTTCATTTTCGCAGTGTAAAACTTCACTATGCTTATGTTGAAGAAACACACATGATATTAGTAGCCTTTTTTGCATTCGTGAAATTTGTTGCAGCATCTCAGCACAAAAGATAACGAAAGAAATCTTGTCAAGATTTGTTGACAATTGAAAACACCGACTGGGACTTGAAATTGTACGCGTCAGACTTTCCTTTCAAAAACTTTTGCAAACTCACCAAACAAGCAGAGACAATAAGAAACCATCGAAACAGGTTTTGGTTATGATTAAACATTGTCTGAGAAACTCACAAATTAACTCGATACCAGAGTAGAGAGTTTTCTTGCTATATTCTTAAGCATACGCGTAAGCTTAGAATTAGCATGAGCAGATCTTATTATTCAATCCCAGCGCGAGATTGAAGTCTTGTTTTCGACCCTGAAAAACCCACCTTTTCCGTTAGCTCAGAGCATAAAACTACATATGAGCGCCCTGGTTCGTATTCCCTGCCTTATTCCCTACCATCGCTGTGAAAAATACGCACGCAACGTGACAACATCCACGCGAGAGCCCCTGACATGTGCGTGAATCCGCGCGGATATATGGCGCAATTTGTTCTAAAAATAGAAAAATTGTCCCATATCATAGGTGCGCGCGAATCCCGAGACTTACGGTCTCCGTCCCCGATTATGGCTCCTGATAGGCCATATTCGTGTTCTCGGCATTGGACTGGAACTAGCTTGCAATGGAGGCTCATGCGGGGGAATTTGAAAAGACTCCCCGCGTTAGCCTCAGTTGCATGCTAGTTCCAGTCCAATACCGAGAATACAAATATGGCCTATTTAAAGCTAAGCCCATAAATCGAGATTCTGGCGCCCTTTTTTTATTGTGTTTAGGGGGTCTTTTTGTGGTCTTTTCAAAATTTCAGACGAACGTCTCCGTCGTTTTTATCGGAGATTC
Source organism: Orbicella faveolata (assembly GCF_042242905.1). Classification (NCBI taxonomy): domain Eukaryota; kingdom Metazoa; phylum Cnidaria; class Anthozoa; order Scleractinia; family Merulinidae; genus Orbicella; species Orbicella faveolata. The sequence goes on from NW_028301552.1 coordinate 12,434,808, forward strand.
CTCGTCCAGAAAAGGAAAGGATGCTAATCAAGGACAACGTTACGAGTATCAGCTCGTGAATGGATGGTGCACACCGGTCCAGTGAAACGGATAAAAGACATCATCAGAAACTAGAAAATAAAGCGAAACAAATGCAGTCAAACCTCTCTACAACGGCCACCTTGGGGAAAGATGAACGTGGCCTATATAGAGAGGTGGTACGGTCGTTATGGGAAGGAAAGGGTGTAACATGACACCTGCTTTTTTCGGACGGTGCAACATTTTTATGTTTAAAAAATGCTGACTGTAGCATAGGAGACCTAACACAATCCAGATATATCTACAAAACAGAAACCAAACAGAAACAGATACCAACGACGCGCAGTACGGATCAAGTTTCGTGACGTTTTACAATATAGCTAGCGGTTTGGTAAACACCATTCGTCAGTCGTTGGTTAACTGACCGTTGTGGAGAGGTTATTTTGTTAGTTTGAGACGTGCTTTAATGGCCGTTGCAGTTGTAGAGAGAGGACCGTTGTAGAGAGGTTTAAATAAGAGTGAATGCATGGACTGTCCGTGAGGACAAAAAAATGGCCGTTGCTGAGAGGCTGCTGTTGTAGGAGTAGGAGGTTCCACTGTAAATGGGTCTGTGGGCTGTGTGGCTGGTTCCAAGATTATGAATTGAAATACGAGCTCCTGATTGAATGCAAGACTGTGGTTTACAAAGTCACCGAAATAACTATATTTATTATGCTCATTCTTACTCAAAATGCTCAAAAGAATCATTTCTCTGTCGTGGGGTTGTTAGTTTAGTTTCCAGGCTGCCCATTGACTGCGCACTCTTCGAGGACGAGAGAGGGTGAAACTAGCACCATATTTGGCCAGATATCTGCTAACAGAGAAACAAATTATCAAAACTATCGGTGCTAAATTTAGGGCATGTGTTTCACCCGAAGGAAATGAGAGATTTTGCAGGATTATTAGGGACTTGATTCCCTGCAAATTAACTCCTGATTTGTTTGTTAGTGCTAGTGTTCGGCTATGGACAACGCTGGGAGCACGCCACCAAAATGTCCATGTGGATTTTGGGGGTGAGATTATTTATATGGCGTTCGTCACTGATCAAATCTTGGCTAAGCTTTTAGTTAAACTTATTGCATACTCTTATGTTCTTATTTGAACTAAAGAATGGATCGTTTATTGTTGTGCCTAGATCTCCACAGACGTTAAATTTGTGTTCAAAGTGTTACAAGGATGGTAAGTAATACATTTTAATTCGTGCTTCACGTAGTCTCATGTGGTAATACATAAAACGTCCGACATTTTCCCGCTTTTTATACTCAGAATTACAAAGGAAGGGGAAACAGGAGCAGAGAAATGCTGCAGTTTCAGAAAATAAATCTAAAATTCAAGATTCCAACCGAAAACAATCTAAGCAAGACCTCGGAAAGGAGCCCTGGAGCACTGAACCGAACTGTGAAATTCAACTGGATCGGAACAATTCAAAGTGTATGAAAACAGAAACCGTAACAGCGGCTGAAGGGAAAGGATCCCAGGAAACAAGCGAAGAACAAGAATCATCGAATAACACGACGGAGAACAAACCAGATGTTTCTAAGGATGCTCCAGTCCAAAAGAAAAGAAAACGATGTTGGACATGCAATGCAAAGCTCGAACTTGCTCAGCGGGAACTGGGAAACTGTAGATGCAGTAAGTATTGTTATATCATTAATTAAGGAGCAGGTTATTTTTCCTGTGAGATATCTTTACAGGCTGCCGAAACTGTGTTGTCCTCCCCCTGTGGGTGGAACAATTGAGCAACCTTTACAACATCAGAGTTTTTCTGTTTATATCACCCCCCCCCCCCCCCCGAAAAAATATGTTTGATGGGCACTTGTGAAGGTCACCATTTCAGGGCCATTACTGATACATCATCTGACCATGTTGTGATCGTCACAGAAAGATACTTTGGGAGTGTACAGCAGTTCTTAATTATCAAACATGAGGGCCCAACATAGGTATGGCTGGATATGGGATGAGAGTAAAAATGGAGATGGGATGAGGGGTTAAAGAGATTTTAATGACATGATGCTGTGTAAAAACACTTCAGGGGATGCTGGATTTACTCATTTTGGCTGCTGGGATGTCGGATAGTTTTACAGTTGATGACTGGATGCAGAATGAAAAGGAGAAAATTTTGGATGCAGAGAACTGCAACTCTAACAAGGCAGGATCTGGATTAACATTCTGAGTGGGGCCGGATGGCAGGATGGTGGGATAGTGGGGTGGTAGGATGGAAGAAAAAGTGAAAATGAAGAGGCCTATGTTGGACCCTCAAATGATCGACGTTATTGACAACATAGCTTACAGTATTTGAAAAATTAGTATTAGACCTCTTTATTGCAAGTGAAATGCTACTACCTCTTAACATAAAACATTCTGAATTATAGAAACAGTTGCAATAAATTGGTATATACACATTTTTATTATTTTGAACAGTAAATTGACTACTGAATGGATACAAATTCAAATTCTTCACAATTTTCACCCCAGTAGTGGGTGCAAATATGAGTTCTTCATGATTCCAACCCAGTATAACCAATGTAAGTTGAGGGCCGTTCAGGGGTATTCTTGTGACACGTGATTAGCTGATTTTATTTTCTGTCAAAGGTGAATTTAGGAAATTATTCTTTGTGACTAGTGACCTGAAGGTTTTGCGTGACCCATGAAGAACCTGAATTATTTACTGATATTTGTGATTTTACCTCTCTATTCTACGTGATTTTGAGAGGCAAGTCCTCCAAATGGTCCGAGTCATCAATTGAGAGTGACTTAGGTATGCAATTTGCAATATGGAGCCTTGACTTAGCCATTCGTGATTTTACTTTCTTCAAACACTGTTTCCAGTGCAAGAACAGGTAATTAAAAAGAGTATCTTACTTGCTTATTTTCGTGATTTGGGAAAACAAAATTTTTATATCTGTGATCTGCGATCCTCTATTTTTTCAGTTTGTGAACTGTGCCAGAGACCCCCCCTGTACAACTCTCTAAGTTACAACCACTACTGCAATACCTTTGCAAAATTTTCATGTAACAATCTTTGTCTTTCCCTGTGAAATATCACTTAATCATTTGTGACCTTGGTGAAGGCTTCCAGCAACAATTTAACCTCCTATGTGGATGCTCTTTAGGCTCTTCATGCAGTGTTTCCTTCCTTGTTGGGGAGGAGTGTTTAACCAGTCATAAGAATGTCTATGTAGAAGGGTAGCAACAAAGAGGTTTGAGTTTAGCATGATTGATTTGTGAATAATGATTCCAGCCAAAAGCAGGGTGTGCATCAAAATTATGATGACGCAGTTGGACACAGGCATGCTCAAAATCATTTTAACTAACATTTAAATTGTGCACAAATTGAGATATTAACATTCAACACAGGAATCCCATCTAGAAAAGCACTTGTTCATAAATTGTTTTTTTACTTCTTCAGGTTATGTTTTCTGTCAGTTGCATCGGTTGCCAGAGCAGCATAATTGTGTCTTTGATCACAAAGAAAGTGGTCGGCAAGAGGCCAGAAAGAAGATGGTCAGTCCAGGACCGAAGAAAGTAGGAAGATCTTTCCAGAGAATAGATGAATAATATGGAGTTTAATGAGGACAGCTTAAAAAACGTAACTAATGTTGAGTTCTTCATAAATGGCTGCTGTTAATTTTGAGGGATAGCTCATGGTAAATAAATAGTTGGTAATGACGAGCTCACCTGCTTATAAAAAGAACCCTCTGAAAACACAATTTATTCATTAAGTTAAATAATTATATGGAATGGCTTAATTAGTTGTTAATTGACTGAGTGGCAGGGAGAAAGGATGGGAAAGCATTGAACTCAGTTTTAAGACTTAATATAACATGTATTCTGATTTATTTGAGGCTAGGACATGTGTGTTCAAGGCAGATTGTTTCACTACTCAGCCACACCTAACTGTGTAGATTGGCCAGGATAATTAATACACTATGTAAAACAGCTTGTAATATTATTATAATTGCTATGAGGGCTAATATAACCTGCAATCAGGTGGCATTCTTTTGATTTGGAAAAAGAACGCTTGATCGCAGGTTATATGGGGATAGGTCTGGCTATTGTATTAACACAATTCTAACATGTAGAAATGGAATAATAACACTGCAGAAACTGTATGCAAACCACTGTAAGATAAATGCAGAGGAAGCCAAAATTGCAGATATTAGAAAGGTAATACTTGATTGTTGTTGGGCTTAACAACAATCAAATGTTAGAAGAATAGTTTCAGTAATAATCTAGAAGGTATTTCTGGTGTGGGTATTTTCATGGAGGTGGGCTGGAACCTATCTGTACTTTTAGAAGTTTCCGTTCAAGATTTGTTGGAATATCATTTAGGATGGGAAGGATCTTTTGCACTCATACAAATAAGGGCTACACAATAACTGGTCATAAAAAACACTGATGATGATACAGAATACAAAACATGCTTTGTGGTCATCAAAATCTGACAACGAACATTCAAAATATTAAAGCACACTGTAACAATATAAATACGAAACAAACTCCATAGGCAAATACTGTTGTATGGAGCAAAATGGCCTTTGTAACTGCAGTTTTGTGACATGAAACACTAGTACAGCAAGGGGCTTCATAGGAGTGGAAGAAATTTTTGCTTTTGTGAAGCTATGGCCATTTGTGGGAACTTACTATTGTAGATTCTGTCTGTGTCTGTGTTTTATATTTGGGGGGCTTTTTTCTGGGTTGATTTATTGTCGGAATTTTACTTTATTCCACCATTGAACAATTGCAATGTATTTCACTTGACTTGACCAGCTGTCGGAGCTTGCAATTAAAATATTTAGACAAGAATCTCTTTGGTGAATACTTGTGGTGTATAGATTAAGTTGGTATGTATGAGAGTACAAGTCCAAATTGACAAAGTCACCGTTATGTAAGCTGCTTGTTAACTATGTGACAGACTCCTACGTTCTTTATTTGAAATCCTCACAATGTGCCACTCATTAATAATTGGGCATAATGCAGTGCAACACATAGAAGTCATACCATGAGAGCTTATGAGCCAGTGTTTTTTGACTGAAGATACTGAAAATGGCTGACATACTTACATAGCCCACTATAAACACAGGAGAAAGCTGGGGAGAAATTGGAGGTTTATCTGATCTCAACCCAGAGACTAAAGTTTTGCCCCCAAATTCTCAAGTTTCTCTATCAAGTAAGCAAGCAATCTGTATTATTTTATCTTTTAAAATAAAAGTGTGCCAAAAGATTCCAGATTGGAACAAATTTTTCTCTTCCCCTAGGGTTATGGTTAAGGTAAGGTAAGGTTAAGTTAAGGGCCAACCCTAAGTGGCCACATCTTGGGAGGCAGCGCATGAACATTCCACTGTCTTGCGCTAGGCCACACCCAAGGGCAAATGGAATTTTCACGCTGCTGCCGCTAAAATCACAGGATATGGCCACTTAGGGTCAGCCCTTAACGCTACCTTTATTTATTGCCCAGCGTGCAATTAATCTCGGATTGGACACAATTGGCAGACCCAGCAGCATCAAAATCGTTTTTGAGCTGGACTAGTTTCATGAAGGGATCCCAGGCATGCCAGAAAACGGACTGGACGGAATGTCCTCTTTATAGAGGACAACTCAGTGGAACTATGATAAAAACACCTGAATGACTATAAATCGGCCTAGAAACTTGACGAGAGACACGGAACACACCCAAAGCGAGATGGGTTTACTTGTATTCTACTCCTTCGTATTTACCGTTTTTCCCATACAAATCCCTATATTCGACTGCTGCATATTAAACCTCAGTGCAACTACATGTATTTTATACTGTCGAATTATTCTCGCATTTTGATTGGTTCTTACTACTACACTTGTGATGTATTGGAAGACAGACGAACAGAAACGTCATCATTAACACGTTGCTTTATTACGGCTCGTGTGCATCTGTTTTTTTTTTTCACCACATTTTGACGTTATCTGCAACGCTCAGTCATTTTGGGAGCATGAGGTACCTGTGGTATATCTTCCGATCTTTTTATATCACAAGTTTCAAGTATCTCGCCTGCTTCCCGCATGTGTTTTCCGTTCAACCTGACCACGTGGATAATGCTGGCACTTCCGGCGAGGTTCAGCTGAAGCGTTGCCTAGCAACAGGAAAAGTTGCACTGAAGGTTTGCCAGACGATACCAAGGAATTTTGGAAATGGCTGCGGAATCCATTGGCGGAATGCTTTATGGCTACAAAACTGCAGCAAAAATACAACCAGAAGAAAACCATGTAGTGTGGGTGAACAAACGGCATGATCCTCAAGATCTCAGAAGCAATGCTCCTGTGCAGCGCTCGAAATTTATCTGCGGGCCACCGGATATGGAAGTTGCTCAACATTGGAGACGCGAAACTCAACCTTCGTTGAAGACTTTTTCACGGCATCTAGAAGAAGAGAAGTGGTATCCTTCATCCCAAGCAACTAGATGCCAGGAATGGTCGACGTTGAGACAAATCCTGCCTTCCAAAGGCATTCCACAGCGAGAAATTTGTCCGAGATGGGGAACTGGAATGCCTCTTTCTCCTTCGTTTCATCCCTCAAACCAAAAGCATTTTCCACACATAAACAGCCCTATGACGCGGTGAGTTCATTGTTTATTTAGCTGTAAATATCACACTCAACACAATTGCCTACTGTTGGATGGAGCCTGTGAAGAAATGGGTTATTGATACGGCAAACAAAATGAACACGGCTTTGTTTACATCTCCAACTTGTTGCAAGCTTATGAGTACGCTAGCTTATAAGCGTAATAAGCTTTTAATTATTGACTTCAAGTGGCGCCACAGAGTCCTCAACTTTTAGACTATAAGATGAACAGAAAGTAATTGTCCATGTTCTTGATTTCTCTCTTCCCTATTACCATCTGTACTAAAGATATTACTTTTTAGCCACATTGTAATTTAGCACTTTGTTGGTCTTCCATGGAATTGAATGTGAAGTCCGAGAGAAGCTGAGGACAAGATGAAGCAAACGGCAATCCTTCAATAGCTCTCTTGTTTGTATAGCATTCTCTGTCGTATTTGAAAGCCATTCTCTTGCTATATGTCGACACAAACAGAAGATTTGAGTAATTTTTGGTTTGAACATGGGGTAAACCCTGCTGGGTTGGCGAGGTGGGAGGGTGGGTGGGGAGTCCTACCGGGGAGTCTTAAAGGATAGTGTTATGGCGACCCTCCTCAATGTTGTACAGACCCTCACTCTTTCATATAAGTTTATCTCGTTTGAACAACAAAGGTAACCCTTTGATACCTTCCACAGAAATTACTACCCTCTTCATATACCTTTAGATTGAGCAAGCTCATCTGAGAATATAATTTGAAAGGTATCTTTTTACTTGCCCAGTTCCTAGGCCTCAATATTTCGCCATTGTCAATCGTTTCGGGTCACATGGTCCAGGGCAAAAAGTCTGGGGTACATCACCCAAATCAATCTGACCGCGAAGTCCTCGGATAAAGCCATGGATGAACTAGGCAATCTTTATACCAGTCTCACATATACAGCCTGAATCTCCCGGTCTTGCATAGCCACTAAATCTACCAGGTGTCTCTACCCAAAGCCTGATAAAGGTACCTCTTTTGGGCAGACCCTCCTCTGTATTGGCCATTACAGGGAGTAACTGCCCTCGGGGGCAGTCACAAATAGGCAAGTTTTGCAACCTAACAAATTTCAACTCTTTAAGTTGGGATCTCTGTCATACCCAAGTGGCAATTTTCCTTACCCTTTTCTAAACTTGAACTCGTCAAATACGTGGGCAGAACCTTCTTGCATAACAGTCCATTACGTTGGGTCTACCCCTGTATAATACCTTGCATTTTCATGCTCATTTATGTGAAAGCTATGAGCTAGGAATCATTTTGCGAGTGGCAAAAGAAACCTGGCCAATAGCCTACTCACTCCCAATCACACAAGGTACATAGTTACATCTAAAGTTCCTGAACCAAGTAGAATTGGTGGGAAGAAAGATGCTAGGAAAGACATGGGAGGGATCTGCAAGCTAGCTCATTGCATGGTTACCCCCAAGAAGAGTTTTCAAGAAAAAGAAAGGTTCAGCTTAAATTGTGGGGTGATGGGATGGGAGATATCAATTCATGTTCGAACCAACCATGCAGAGCTGTTACAGTTTGCTGCATACAATATGCATGCATTAACTTCTGTACCCCAATAAAGAGTAACACAGAAACTGGGTTAACAAAAAGTTTGATTGTTCTGTTTTAAAAATAAAATGAGAAATATTACAGACAATGTAGAGTGAGTTGAAAGCTCTGTGTTCACAACTTTCAGAAATTTCTTCTGTAGAAGTAGGTTGATAAAGTGAAGCCTTGGAGCCAACTGGCTCATAGCTGCTGGAGCTTAACCTGGTTTCTATAGCATGGAGTGGCTAGGAGTATTTGTACTCCCCCCCCCCCCCCCTGGATGGGATGCTAGTCCATCACAGGTCACTCCCCTGCAATTTGTTAGGTTTCCCCAACAATTTGCTGGTACCCATTTATACTCCTGGGTGGAGAGAGGCACTGTGAGAGTTAAGTGTCTTGCCCAAGAACAAAACAGTGGCCTTGGTCAGGGCTCAAACCCGCACTACTCAATCTAGGGATGAGCGCACTAACCATGAGGCCACTGCACCTCCCACAGAAGTAGGTTGATAGTAACAACTGTTTGTTTTCTTCCTTTCAGATATGTAGATGACATGCATCTCACAAACAGGTTATTCAAGCTGCACTAAGAGGAGAGAGTTGCCACCCACATTGAATTCATCCCTAGACCTTACTTTAAATGGAAATTATCATTGGAAAATGTACATTTTCTAGCTTTTAAAGGTCACTTATATTAACTTCTTGTCAAAACCTTACAGTTACTTAATCTGGAAAGTATTGCTGGAGAAATATATGTCCATTTTTTTTAAGGCTTAAGAGTCACTTACATTGACTTCATGTCAAACAAGATCTTACTTAATCAGGAAATTATTGTTGGAAGAATGTACATTTTCTAAGTTTGAAAAGAAACTTAATTGGAAGGAAGTTTAGACTTACATATTTTTCACCCCACAGTATTTGTATTTTTATTACATAAAGAAAGAAAACAATAAAAGATTAGTATAATACAAGTTCATGTTCAAGTTCATTTTATTTACACTTCTTACAATTCCATAAAAATCATACAACACTTTGCAACAATTCATTCCAGGTGTTCTGGACATGGAGGAAAGACAAATGTTTCCTATATGCCACAAAAAACTGCCCAAATTATACAAAATGTTTTCCATCTTATCCTCTTTAACAGTTATTTGTTACCCTTGTTGTTGTTTCAAGGGGAAGGTGGAGTTACATGGCTGGGCAAAAATTGTCAGGTGTGATAAATTATAAAATAAAAATAAAAGTAACAATGGGTTTCTGACAAGATTACTGGATCAGATTACCATACTTGTGTTGGTATATATAATCAAAGGTGATGAAGATACTTAGCTGGTCTTTCTTATCAACCCAGTAGTCCTTAAAATGCTTGCAGCATGCAAATCTCAAGGAAAAGGAGTTTACAGCATTCCAGGTAAGTTTTAAAAGGCAAAGTACTGATAAGAAACTGGGACAGGTAAAGACTAGTCTCCTTTGCAGCTGTTGTAAGGGTCACCACATAATGCTTCTCCCCACTGGGGAGAAGTATTGCGTGACAACCCTAACAACGACTGCAAAGGAGACTAGGTAAAGACATGCCCCTCACCAATCGTCAGAAGTTCTCCATTAATTTTTCTGGTCAGGAAACTGAACATGTTGAGTTTTTGACCCAGAACCCCCTGTTATCTAGAACGAGTCTATCCAAACAAATCTGAAGAAGAGTGTAAGCCGGGTTAGTATCTTGTCATCCATGTATGACTTACCTAGACAGACTTTACAAAGAAATTTTCTGAGGTCTAACAGCTTTCAACTCAACTGACAACAGTATAAAAATGTTTCTTATTACAGGCTGGTGGATATCTACATTGTGTTCGGCTCTGGGTCTTTGAGTACTGAGTTCTAAAGATCAGATCATGACAGCCGTTTTCAACTGAGTGTTTAAAGTGATAAGGCAATTACATGGTCTTGGTTTTACTACGGTTTAAGATTGGCTGAGTAGTGTAATTGGTAAGTAATTGGTTTGGTTTTGGCTTTGCGACCGTCAATTGAAAATCACTCCAATCAACGTAATTAGAAATCTAAAGCTATAATAAATATCAGAATCAAATAACAATAGCATTTATAATCTGGCATAATCATGTTTTACTTCACAACTTTACTAAACCAGTTTCGCTTTACCATTACAATATAACCACTTTGAGCCAAGATTGTGTAGTATCATTTCTGTTCTCAGCTTCTAGTAACATACATGTACCGGTAGTACCCAAACTTCTTACTTTTAAAGTAACATTGCAACTACATAATTAATATATAAAAAAAGTTGTTTTTACATACACCATTTTACCTCGGTCCTTCTGAATTCTCGTGTTCAAAATCAGAGAAAAATATTCTATTCAAATTCAGATTCCATGAATTGCTACAATTTATAACAGGCTAGTACAACAATATACCGTAAGTTGTATGTACATGTAGTGATAAGATTACGTTAATCGTAAATAAACATGTAACACTGTTTCACCCCAGGCCCGCGCAAACCTCTAGCTTAATCGAAACACTTTCCTGGTGATGGAAAGTTGTTTCTCAGTTGCTGATGCTTCTGAAGGTCAAATTACCGGTATTGACAACTTTTCTTTTGGCATGGTGGGTGGACAGGAGGGAGGGGAGGGGAGGAGGAGGAGGAGGTCCCTACATCTTCCTAAGAAAATCTGTCGTTACTGAGAAGGAATAATGCAATTAAAAGAGTCCCTTTAAAGATAAATTACAAAAAGAGAATGTATTTTGTGACAGTCTTACATTACAACCATTACCTGTGTTCCTCACATACTTATACTTACTAAACCGTGAAGGAACATTACTTACACTAAAACCACACCCCAAGGAAAGACACTTGACTCCGGAGGGTGCAAGGAGTTGCAAGTATCCGCTACAGTGCATTCATTCCAGCACTAGTTAAAAGAATTTTAAGAATAAAGTTAGATGTTTGCTCACTGACTGCTCATATTTGTGCTACATAAATATTTCTTGCCACTTGAAAATTAACAAAGTAGGTAGTCATCTGTGAAAAAAGATCATTGCAATTCATATAATTTACTGAAAAAATCAGTAATGTGCAGTATGCATCACTAGGAAGACTACCTCAGCTTGTCATAGTATTTTTATTCCCTGTTTCTGTACAGGATTTTGTCATACATAATGACATTTTCTACATTACATTCACAATAATTAAACAGTGCTAACATTACCAAAAACCTTAACTATTCAAAATAGAAATTCTGCCACTTTAACTAATTAATTTACTTTTTTCTGTACCCAAAATAACATAGACTTTTTCTTTTTTGATAAAACTGATTTCAGAGGATCATATCCCTAAAAATAGTTATTAGTATTGTTAGTTCTCATTGTACTGGTCAGTAAGAGGTTGAACTTCATTCTGAAAGCAAAACACTGCAGGTTACTCAGCAGTTAAGTCATTCACAGTTGATCTGCACCAGTTTAAAATTAATATTTTGATTTGTTCCTGTTAATCTGCACCTCTTTTGTTCTTAGGGCCACAGGCATTGTTTTGTTTCGCCAATTTTAAACAACCTTGTAAAAGGTGAAGGTTGCAATAAACATCATAGAAACATACAAAGTTATACTTCTAGAAAATTCTATAGCTGCTACATGGTAACAACTATTTTTACGATACTAACCCAGATGTGTCAACATCAAATGTCCACAAATGTTGGTTGAAACCTGCAAGGAGAAAAGACTGAGGGAGATCACTCCCTTTGTTAGTGCTAAATATCAACCTTGTATAAAGGCGCCGGCTTTCTCTTGGGAATCTGTTTCCAAATGACTGCAGCAAATGACTGACATGGGAAAAATTTCCTGACTTTGAGTTAAATGGCTTCTGTTCAGATTTGAATTGTACAGCACTAACCTGATTTAAGCCAGTAATAAGCAACTTACCAAGTTACTTGTAGTCAATAAAATCTACCTGACTGTGTACAAACCAATACTATAGCTGCAAATCCCTAAACTACAAGACAAAGGCCCACCATGCTAGCCTGAATGACTGACGCTGAGTTTGCTGCAGTCATGTGGAAACAGTTCGACTGAATCCCTAACTACTGTTGGGAAGAGGGATCTTCATAGCTATGCAATAATTAATTACATTTCCCTTTAGCTTTGGTTCACTTCAGTTTATGATACTGTTGGCTTTCTTGCTGCACTCTGCACAGAACTCAAGAGATACTTTACCACTCTGCACATGAACACACACCCCAGCATCAACAGGACTGATTTCACCAGTAGCTGTCTTGTCTACTCTCCTTCTCTTGCTGTTTTCTTGACGTAAATTAACACCCTTCTTACCAGAATCATTTGGAGCATCACCACATTTTCTCTTGTTTGTCTTACCATCATTACCCTCCTCACAGTCCTGCAATATGCCGCAGCTGAGTGAAATCCCTGGAGTGTTGGCCACACTCCTCAAAATTCTGGCTAATTCACTTTGATTGGTGATTACACCTTTTAAGTAGCGGATCTCATCCGTGAGAGCTTCTAATTTGTCATTTAGCTGAGCAGTGACCTGCTGTAAGTCAGCCTTGTCTTTCTTCAGTTCTTCTATGTTATCCTGGAGTTCTTGAACATATTTCTTCTTTCTTTCACGCTGTTCTTTAGCTTTCTCGGCCTGACTTTTTGCAGTGGTCGGGGATTTCTGAGGCTCAGTTGTTGAATTAGAAACACTCTTTACAGCCATCTTAAACTGTGTTTGACTTTTTGTTGATTTTCTTCCATTAGGAACTGAACCAACTTTCGAAAGACTTTTACCCGCAGTGTTCTTTTTCTTGATCTCCTGTTTCTTACCGCTATCACTCTTATCATGAAATAAGCTTAAGTTTACGTCCTCTTGTAAATTCCCCACATTGCTTGTCTCTCTAACGGGACCCGACTTCTCCACTCTCCCTTTCAACTCTTTTACTTGCTCCTCTTTGCTGGAAGCATCTGTTTTATCAGGAGTAGCCTCTACAATATCGAATATCTCTGTGTCCAAATCAACCGGATCCATATCCCATCCTAGGTGGTCAGCACATGTGTTGTCTTCAAAACTTTCAATACTAATTTCTTCTTCTGAATCCCATTGCTCTTCGGTATTAAACTGGAGAAGATATTTCGTCAGAGGCAGGTCATCTTCTTCCATGTCGCTGCACCTTGTATTGGTCCAACTATCTTTGGTAAAGCTCGAAATTTCGCCGTAAAGGTCGTCTTCGAAACTGAGATCTTCCAGTTCTTCGATGTTCAAGAATGTTTCAAATCCTGCATTTTGTAGAAGCGTGTTAGACATTCTTGACAATTTTCTGGTAGATTATAATTGTATGATACCAAACAAGTACACAAATACGACTTACGTTTCAGTTAAGCGTACCGGAGAAGTTAAATAACTGCACGTTGACAACAAAACGCTCGTCACTGTAAATGGCCGACGAGTCTTTCAAAACGTTTTGGTATCGTTCTCCTAGTAATTTTTGATTGGCTTAACGCTGACACGTGGTATTATATCACCCAGACCCCTTGGATATTTTCACGGCCGAAGACCTGTTGAAGATGGCGCTCGCGCTCTCTTTGCGCGCTTTTCTTGTTTTGTTGTCGCTTTTTATTTCCCCACTAAACGGTCAGATCCCTAAGAAAGAAAAATACCATGCTATAAAAGAGGACATCCCTTATATCAGATGCGAGACTTGCCAAAAGGCGGTGAAATATTTATATGGGAAAACGCAAGAGATGCGAGACGATGACGCGACAAAAAGGGTGAGTGTTGTAATAATTCAGAATAATTGCAGATCGGTAGAATCTCGAATTTTGGAAACGCTGATGACCTTAATTTAATTTTCCTGTGCGATGAAAGGTACTGGAATCGGTTAACGTGATACATCCACTAACGGTCTCAGCTTAAGGCTAACGTTGTGCATTTAAGCTTTAAATATTCAAGCTCTTTATTTTATGCTCATTAATTAGGCTTCAGTACAGTGTACATGTAAGCTTAAGCTCAATGTTATGACTTAGCTTAAATAAGCTTATTGCTAGCGAAATCTGTGGTCTTTATCTTTTACTCTATAAAATAGATTTCCCGCAATTGCGATTATCCACGTGATTTTGAAACTTTTTTAAAGCTGATTGTGTTTGAGAGTTTTTTTTCACTTGTTCATAAAACAGTCCAAACAGTTTTAAGAAACATTCAAGCTTCAACGTTAAGTGATAACCCTTCATTGTAATGTTAATGTTTCATGTTGACATACTTGTCTACAGCCAGCAGGTGTTGAAGTTTAATACAATGAAATTGAAATTTATTGCAGACATGATTTTGTCTGTGATAGAACATCTGTTTGGCTTTTTCCATGTTATTTACTTACATATATAATGGCGTTTGATCACGTAAAATACAAAACGCCTTGTTCTGGGTTAAAAAAAAAAATCTTCTTCAGACCATTATTTTGTTCCTAGCTGTTGTTCACAAGTTGAAATTAAATTTGACATGTTATCTTGAAAAAACCCCTCTGTGATTATGCAGCTTGGTAGGGAGTTGGTGTGGCAACTGAATATTTCATTTATAAGGTGTGGTCTGTTGAATAGAACTGAGGGGCATTAAGAATTACCCCTTGCAGTGTTACAATGAATCATCACTTATTTTAATCTTTTATGATGCAGGAGAACCTGTAAGATTTTGGCATTTGCATGTTATGGTGATTGTATCTTGGAGTTTTAAATAAATTATCTTTACGTTTTGTTCCGGAGTTACTTTTTACAGTGCCTTAGGGTTAGAAAAAGTGGAATAACTGGGTTAAGACCTAATTTCAAGCTCATAAGCCGAAGAAAATCTCTGGAATATCAAGGAGATATTCTTAGTACAACAGAAAACCATGCCTAAGTATTTACTAGTCATTCCGATCCATATTTAATCTTCCAATCTTATCTCAGATTGATAACACCATCATTATTAATACAATTTTGTGATTCAAGTATTATGCTTTTGTCATTTTTTACTGATTATCTTGACTGCTTGCAGAATAACAGAAATAATTCAGTTTTTAATTTGTATTAATCCAGCTCCAAAGTTCTACTACATGTATTTTTGCATCTCTGGAACACAGTCTTTTTATAACACGAACCAAATATTTTTGGGGAGATGTCTTAACCCAGTGATAGTTAGTCCAGCATGAATCTATTTTGAATTCTCAGACAACAAATATATAATATTCATAAATTTGAACAAATCCTTCCTACTAACTGAGATGATATAAGATGGTGGGAAAAAGTGAAGTGTTTCAGGAAAACAGAAAATGTAAAATGATGATGAAGAAATTAGGCAATGCAGACATCTCTTGTTTAGATTGATTTTTTTACTGCTGTTTCATTTATGTGCGAATTTTTAGACTTTTGTATTACACTTTTAGATTCCTATTGGTGTAAAGTACTTTTTATTTTAGTGTATTTTTAATTAGTATATTTGATTTAATGTACAGAGTATAATGTATTTTAGCATACTTTATTTTACAGGGCCCACTAAAGAGGTGAAGGTGATGATTTCTTTCTCAATTCTCCCCTATGTGGATTACACCCAAAGGGGAGAGGGGTACTCCCATACATAAGCTATATGGGTATGTGCGGCTGTGAAGGGTATGGTTCTCAGGCAGTTTAGTCTAGGATAGGGTATAGAAATCAGACAGTGTTGATTTAGAATAGGGTCTAATGTACCAGAAAGTGGCCAGTGTATAAATAATTTAGTGCAGAACAGGGTTCTTTACTCAGGATTCTATGATAGAAACTGAAACTCAGAGGTGACTTTTTTAAGATATTAGTTTATTGGTAGTCAGGGGCAGGATAGTGGTTTTTGGTGCCTAGTCTAGAATAGGGTTGTAAAATCAAGATAATCACGGTCTAGTTTAGGGTAAGAGTTTCAGTGTCCCAGGGGCACACCCCTACTGCTAAAGCTCAAAATGTCAGCTTCACAAACTCACTACTGCAGTTAATTTGTCTTAGTCAACTTCAAGTTGTTTAATAGTGTTTCGCTTGTCCACTGACAAAGCTTAACACTTTCTTTAGAAACCATACACTTACAAATATAACTGAGTTTCTTTTTTATGATTTTGATTTTTTGCAGCTTGAAGAAGATAAAGTGATTGATCTAGTAGAGAAGTCATGCAATCCAGATAATGAGGAAGGAAGCTGGATCTCAAAAATAGATCTCCTTGAAAGGAATGGAGAATTAAGGCTTTCTGAGCAGAGCAATGTTGGAAAATGTAAACGAGAATGTCAGACTGTTTCAAAAGCTTGTGAAGAGTCTATAGCAGAGGTGGACACAGATCTTGCTGAACTGCTATGGAAAGACAAGTTGACATTGTCAAAACTGATCAATGAAGTTTGCTATTCGTTGTCTAGTGCATGCACGGGTAAGAGACCCAAGCTCAAGGCTGGAGAGAGGAAGATCAATGAAGACTTCAGTGTTATGACAGAAGATGAGAAGAAGGCAGATGACATCTTGAAACAAATGAGGTAAGCATATACTCTATTGCCAATCCTGTTTCAGTTTGACTGACTGACTGACTGGGAACTGAACTTTACATATGGTTTCATCAAATCTGTTCTTTAGGGGGATCCCAGGAATGCCAGGCATGGAAATGTATTCTCGAGAGGACATTGAAAAGATGCGTGATCAGCTTGGTGCTCATCAAAAGGACACTGAAGAGGAAGAGGTCCTGGACAGTGAAGGAAACCTTTTCCACGGAGAGGAAATTAGCTTCTTTCAAACAATTATGAATGGCTTAGCATGGCTTTGGTCTTGGCTAAAAGGCATTTTTGGATTTAGAAAAGGCACATCTAGAGAATTATGACATCAGTGACTTGCTGTATTCACAGGGATGTGGCTAGAGAAAAATTCATTTAACTAATAAGAAACTTTATTAATCCAATGCCATTAAATTATTCAGTGTATTTATTGTTATGAATTGTGAAACAAAGGGTTTTCCTAGGTAGACTAGCATCAGCTGGGGAATACGGTGGGAGAAAGAGTTCTTTTCTTCTTTCCTGTGCTTGAGAATTCAGACCGTCTACATGTAAGTCTTCAAGGGATTATTTTGTAATAACTGCAGCTCAATATGGCAAATAGCCTGGTGGTTTAGTTTTAAAAATTTGTGGTTCTAATTTATTGTTATTTTTACTACTTATAATAGCTGCAATACTAACAAAGAATAACATGGTTGTAAAAAGCTGTAATTTGTTTATAAATAACAAATTTGTTCAAAAATTACCTCACACTAATCCAGTAATAAAATAATTCATTAGCTAATCTCTCACAGTTTCAGATATTTTAAATATTGGTGTATAAATAAACAATAGCCTCCATTGGGCGCAAAAATGTATAAATGATAGCCTTCATTTGGCACAAAAATATGCTTGAATATTTGTCTGTAGACATATGTTCCAAGAAGTGAGTTTCCAGGAACTTTGAGGAACAGATAATGTCCAAGGACAAATCATATCTGTGCATATTTTTGTGCCAAAATGGGTCTGTTGTGTTTATCATCCTTCAAACATTTTTTGAAACATGACAGACCTTTTTTTGTTCAAGTATGTCAAGGGTCAGGGATGTGCATCAGAAAATTTGAATAGACTATTTTACAGTTGTCTGCTCAGTGACCTGGCCTTTGGATGGCAGCGAGGTTGGAGTTGACCTTGTTTTGTTACAGACCTTACTGCTTTTGTTGTGAAAAAAAAATTGTTCTGATGCTAACTAGGTGCATTTACATGACAAAAGCAGTGAGGTCTGTATCAAAACAAGGTCAACTCCAGCCTCGCTGCCATCCAAAGGCCAGGTCACTGAGCAGACAACTGTAAAATGGTCTATTGAGCGCCTAGAGGAGACCATTCTGGGTGTGGCTTGAGCTTTATTTGACCCCTAAAAGATACCTCTCTAAAATGGACACGACAGCATTGCTTTTTTTGCGTGCAATAGGTAAAAATAGTGGATTTTCATCCTAACAGCCTGAGTAAGACTGAAATCTGTGATTTAAGCCCCTAACTGAGATGACAGGCATGCCCAATCTTGTCACACTTGCGTCCACCCTCACTCCTTCCCCCCCCCCCCCCCCCCTCCCCTTTTCCCAGGCTTCCAAGTCACGAAATGAATCCCAGGAAGTAAGTAAGTAACAACTTTATTTTTCAAGGGTAGCACATGACAGTGAAAACTGATAAACCAGTGGCACTCAATCTATTTGCAGTTTATTTGTAAGTGGTAAAAACACTGCAAGTTGTGAAGTAAAGTTTTCTGGGAGGCTGTTTCACAAGTTCCTTCAGTTAACCATAAATTAGAGCGGTTTTCAATTGAGTGTCGTAAAACCAACAGCAAACCAATTACTTACCAATTAAACTACTCAGCCAATCTCAGACCGTAGTAAAACCAAAACCAACACCAAAGTAATTGTCTAATTACTTTCGACACTCAAATGAAAACTGCTCTATGAACGGCTGGTTGCTATTGCTCTAAGCCCCTCCTTCCCCCCCTACTTCTCAGTCTGAGCTCCAAACTCTTTACGCTTATAGTAAGGCAGTTGTGTTCGTAGTGTTTATAGCAAAAAAAAGGAAATAATCATTTCATGAATGAACTGTTTTGCGTATGCAAACAAAGTGTGCAAAAAAGTGTACGCTAAAGTAAACCGCCTCACTTATAAACTGAGCCCACGGTGACAATGTCAGTAGATTCTCTAGTGATAGTAATCTGCGTCATGTTATCCTTCATGTAATTCTTGGATGAACACAGTTGTGGACATCAGTAAAACACGATGAAGCCCACAGTCAAATGGCCTTTGGATATGTCGCTTATGGAAAGATTATCCTGGAGATTCCAGAGTGCTGTTGTTATTGGTTTG
Source organism: Orbicella faveolata (assembly GCF_042242905.1). Classification (NCBI taxonomy): domain Eukaryota; kingdom Metazoa; phylum Cnidaria; class Anthozoa; order Scleractinia; family Merulinidae; genus Orbicella; species Orbicella faveolata. Next base: position 12,453,887 of record NW_028301552.1, read on the forward strand.
GTCGGTCTCTCAAGTAAAATATTTTTGGGTAGGTGCACTCGTTTCAAACTTCCCTGTTTAAAGTTTACGCGCACCCACGTCTTCAGGCATTGGTTTGTATTTTGAAACCTCAACGTTTCCTTGGTCAGTCCCCGGACTTTTGAACTCCTGTTATTTGATCATTCAAATTCCCTTTCCCGAATCAGAACTGGTGTTTGAATGCCCACTTTAGTCTCATACAAGGCGATGAAATACTCCGCGCGAGCGCTAGGTCTGAGATATTAGCTTGCGTTTTGGGATGGAATGACGATGTACATTTGATCTTTACCTAAAGCTTCTTTTTACTAGTCTTCGATAGAAGTATACATCTGAGCATACACGTATTTCATTTTGAGCCATAATCATAATGGCAAGTGTGTCAGAAGCTTCCCCTCCTGGGGGGAGGGGGAGGGGGAGGGGGAATTGACCCATGCAATGGACAGCACCATGTATAGGGGTGCTGCCAAGGCTTTGAAATCCTGACCCTGTTTAGGGCAAAAATACTCTACAAACCTTCCCTGTGTAGAACTACACCCTTTATTTTTAAGACTCTGTTTAGAACAAGACATAAAGGTCACAAAGTCCCAGCCATGAAGTCATGTGTAAAACACAAACCAGGGCTATAACAGTCTTTTGCAAGATATAGCAAAGTTAAAGACAGCTTTAAAGGGAAAAACAAGCAACCATACCCTGGTTAGGACAGAGGCGAGCTAAATTGTATACCCTGTTCAGAACAGCAAGGCCAAAAAAACCATACCCTATCCAGTGGCATGTCCACATGTAGGCCAAACAGATCATGTGTACTAAAGGCATTCGTGGTTGAGTGTTGATCGATATTCTCGATCAATACTCAATCGACATCCTGATCAATACCCAGTCCACACTCTATAGTCTATAGACCCTTGATCAACAGTCAGTCGATAGTCAGCTGAGTGTCAACCAACTCATATGAATTGATCAAAATTAGTTGACTCTTGACCAACTGTTGACTGAGATGTTGATGGAGTGTCAATCGAGTGTCAATCAAGTGTCAACCGAGGTGTTGATGGAGTGTCAATTGAGTATCGATTGAGGGTACTGATTTAGTCTATCAATCGAGGGTATCGTTTGAGGGTATCGATCGACACTCGATCGCGGATGCCTTTAGTACACATATAATCCGGCCAAACAAGGCAGAAACCCTGTGGGTCAGTAGTCGAGGAGTTCCAGGCACTTGTGCTCAAGTTAGGGGGTGCTTGTGTGAGAAATCTCTCACTAAGGCGTGTTCAATATCGGGATAACTACTTGATTTCGTATTGTGTGTACACTGCACATATTGAACTAAAGGCACTGTATTCTTCGTCCCAGCCTGAATGCCTGGAAGGGGCTAGATGCATATTTGACAGATGTCAATTTTTATCCCCCTGCCCTCCCATTTGCAGCTTCTTGTTTCTTGACCATCCCCTAGGGGATATACTTACACCTGATTCCTCTTTGTTGTACCTTTGTTTAGAGTGGTTTAACTTTGTCAGAAAGTACAATTTTGATATTTTGGAGAAAAATGCAGAGGACAGACCAGATGGAGTTCCTCTGGTTACAGTCTGCAACCATTCATCATGTCTTGATGATCCTTGTTTGTGGGGTAAGACTTATTTTTCGTTAATAATTTGCTTGAGAAATGTTTTTGCTAAGAATTATTGGCAGTCCCTGTGGATATCTGGGGAATTTCCTACTGGGGAAGAAGTCTTTGAACTGTTTCCTACTTTCCAAAACAGTATCAGGTTATTTTTTGGTAATGTGAATATTTTGAATATTAGAACCCATGTGTGATATTATTAATAATACTTAATCCTCTTTCTGCCAAATCGAAAAAGCAATTGAAATGTGTTTTTTTTTTTTAAATCAAGATAATTGTAAATTTAAATCAAGAACCTAAAATGCAATCTTGTGATCAATTGATGTAATCAAGAATCGTATGTACCATAAGCACTAGGAATGATAACCCCGAGAAGAAAATTGAGTAGACCAGTATAATGTAGTAGACTGACTGAGAAACACTGCAAAACTTTCCATTCAAGCAAAGCATTTTGGCACGTGATCACACAGCACAACTCTGCATGGACAGATGATCATTATGTGGGAATAAACTGTAAGGTGAAATACTATAATTGACTCAGTCCAGTAGCTAAGCTTTGTCTATTTTTGTAGGTCTTATGAAAATGAGAAGTGTCCTAAACACACGGAAAAAGGTCAGATGGTGAGTGCAATGTATAAATAAATGAATTTTCTGGCAAGCATCCCTGACCACCACTGGATTATGTGTCTGCTCAGGCCAACTCTCATAACTAAGTCATAAAAGAAAAGAAATATCCATGTTAATTAATGCAGATACTACTTCCTTCAGTTCTTTGATTCTTAGAAGGAAAAGTTACTGGTGACCATGTGGTGAAATGTATGCTTGTATATGTTTACTCTGACTAGAGTTTCTGTAGTATAAAGTATTCTGAAAAATGTGGGGCAAGTAGTCAAGTGGCCCAAGCTTTATGGATAAGGAAGTATTGATCTTAATTTTGTTCAATATCAAATACTATCAGTGATCTGGTCATTTCTGGCTGCTTATTGTAGTGAGAGTCATTCAAGTCTTTGTAAATATATTTTTAAATGTTACCAATGTGCCATCTTTTTTAGGACTCTTAGTGCTCGTGAGCTGCTGTTTTCAACACCTTTTCGTTCGTCATTTTTCAGCAGGGCTAAGGTATGAACTAATTTTATAGTTATTTAACAGACATTGCTTGTTTCAGGCTTTGCAAAAATTTGACACCAATGATGTTGCTCTGTAAAGAGTCATGTGTCCAAAACAGCCGGTGTGTCTGGTTGGTTGTCAGTTGTCTGACAAAGGCCGGTAAAGAGGGACTCAGTTCACATTTCATTGAAAATGAAAGGGTTCTTATAAAAGGGTCCTTTTGTGATTATAAAAGGGTCCTTTTATGATTCTCAGAAAATTGAGTACTTAATTGTGGGTATTTTGTAATGATTTGTGAGAAAAGTGGAACATCTTTCTCTCAAGACGTTGAAACATTGCATCCAAAGTTCAGCCTTTTTTCTTGTCTTCTCCCTTCCGCCACTTCTTGTACCTCTTGTGACAAAAGAAACTGCTTTCCATTAAAGATCAATGTAGAGGAATCAAAGATTGACCTGTCACAGTCACATAATATTAACTTACATATTAAGGTGGTTGAACACAGTTTTTGCGCGCTCTTTTGCTGATGCAATTCAGCATGCGCACAAGGATTGCAAAAAACAAACATGCCATCAACAGAGCAATCATTTTATTTACTCAACACCCGCAGTATCTGTGCTATTTTTCTCTGTAATTGAATGCAGTGTATTGGTGGCTTTAGTCTTTTATCACAAATATATGCTAGAAAAGGTAAAGATGGAATGAATTCAGCATTTCTCAGCTTTTTCTTTGTTACCGAAAGAACCCAGTTAAATGCAGCGCATGCATAGTAAGTCAAAAAATTGCGTTTGAATGAAAATTTGCACTCTCGGAAATACGCCTATTTCTCGAGAACCACTCATTAGAATTTCATGAAATTTGGCACGAAAATACTTAAAGAAATAAGTAACTGGAGTATTGAAAATAATTGAACTTTAACAAAGGAAACTCTAGATATTCCAGTAAACCTTCAACAAGGGATAATTAAAGATCTCTCTGTTAAATTATTAGCAAAATGGTGTTAACTTGTGAGAATCGTTACAAGCTTGTTGCATACAAATTATAAAGAAAATCTAATGACTAGATTTTCTACAAATAAACAAAACCGATTTTAAAGGCCTGGTTATTTTTATTCGTGTTGCCATGGCAACAACACATACGTCAGCTTAACTGTCAAAAAACCAAAGTTTGTGCTGTTAACTTGCTTGCTGCCATTTTTGGCAACCAAGAGATCAAGGGTTTTAGAGAAAAATGTGAATGAAACACAGGTATCAAAAACTGTGTTCAGCAACCTTAATAACAGGCCTGTTTTGAAAATAGCTGAAGACAGTATGATAATGAATAAACATCTTCTCTAGGTTCTCTGGTTTTCCTCCCTCCACAAAAACCACCAATTCTAAATTCCAAATGATCTACTAGTGAATAGTGGACAAAGAGCCGCACCATGGGTTGGGCTGCTACAATCTCCAAATGAATTTATTTATTAATTTTATGTTATTTAGATGGATTGCCATAGTATTGTGCTGTTAAAATATTGATAGCAGAGGATAGAATCAAGATACATCAGTCTGTTCTGTCAGGTTATTGTTTTCAGTACTTCTTGAAACCTGCAGATTATCTGGAGAGCCTTGCATAATAATACTAATTATAACAGGTTCCTTAAAAGTCAGAAATAAGTCTTTCCCTAGTGCTGAATTAGGGGAAATGTATTAAAAGCAGTATCAACCGTGAAAAGAAGTCGTGCTCTGGTTTAGACCTGCAATCTACCTTATTTAAGTATTGAACATCGCTGATTTCATTTTGCAGGCAATTCCTGTCGTCAGAGGTGAGCTGTTCTGTTATTGTATTGCTGATTTTTGAAATAATAATAACTTAAATTAACTTATGTTCATGTTTAGTTCCTGTGCGTTCTGTTACGGAGAAGAGAAGTTGATTAGGATAAAGAAAACATCCACAAGGCAAAAGTTTTGACATGTACTGTACTACCAAAATTTCAGAATTTATTTCAAAGAACCGTTTGCCAATCAGTATGGTGGATTGATTTTCCAAGTTAGAGGCACCTTCCACATCAGTGAGAAGCGGTATAACTGTACAGAAGTGAATTGTTTTCATAGATTTAGTAAAAATGCAAGTCTGGCTAGTAGTGGGGTTTGCATTATTTTATTCTAGTTTTGTCTTTTGTGACTGTAACTGTAAATTAAAGCAGAATGTAGTGGGATTGACAAATGAACATATCTCAAATTTGTTTAATCTGACTTCTCCATACCTTGCAGTTTTAAGAATATTTCATTTGCAGATATTGGGAGATATGGTACTTATGGTACACGCCAAAAATAAAACAGTGCAAAAAAAAGTATATTTTGGCTTATAAAAGTTAAAAAGTCACTAGCCACTGGAAATGAAAACATGTCAAGTAGAAAGTCTTGAGCTCTACTTCAGCAGCACTAACAGTAGTGTTGTTCATCAGGTGACGGTGTTTATCAGAAAGGAGTGGATGTCGCTATTGAACAGTTAAATAAAGGACAGTGGGTTCATGTCTTCCCTGAAGGTAGCCACAATAACAGTAACAAAAATCAGGACAGCTTGGTTAAAGAAACAAAAAAAGAAACAAACAAACAAAGAAGAATAAACAAACAGTTCTGTATGCCAAATTACATGGTCGTGTAAGTTAGATTACAGCAATGTTTTTACCCAACCAATTTATACTTTATACACTTTGTGAATCTTTGTCTTGCCCATATTGATTCTTTCCAGTCATATCTTAGCTTTGGTTGGAGAGTGATACTCTATATTGAACACCAAGATGGCTTATAATTATATATTATTTTTCTCACAGACTAATTTACATGCACTGTGATTTGCAGTTGGATGTTTGTGCTCATAACTTGGTTTTGCACAAAATAGTTTTTGATTAACTGCAAGTTAAACTCAATCTTATTTCCTTTATGAAAATTCCATATATTAGATTTTTTATGAAAACGTGATAAATTAAGGTATTTTTACTGATGCTGGTAAAGTTCATCTTAGGTGCTATCAACATCAATGATACTATCAAAAGATTGAAATGGGGTAAGAGTCTTGTTTGTAGATTTTGATGATAGTCTTGTTGGATCAAAATTTTTTTGGGTCTTGAAGTATCTTTAAAATTATGTAAGACCTTGCAAAGATCCTGCAGAGATTTTTGAGGATTTTGCAGAGTCCTTCACACCCCAACGGCATATTAATATCTTTGCAGGGACATGAACATCCTTGGAGACCCAGAGGCTAACTGTTAGTAGGGGTGAGTAATTGCAAAGCAGCTGGGAATAATCAGCCAAGAAAACTTTTCTTTGTCAATTTTTCCCTGCATCTTCAACTTTTTCTTGCTCCAACTAACTGCCCCTGGGTCCCGAGGATGGGATGAGAAGATCCTCCACAAGGAACTGAAGGATTTTCCCTGGGATCCTAATGCAAAAGATTTTAACAGTAAGATCTCATTGCTGTTTAGCATCCAAAGAGATCCTTTAAGATCCTCAGGATCTGTAGTATCTGTATTTTTTCCATGTTGCTTATCCTGCAGAACAGGGGGATTGGGCATTTCATGCTATGCCATGAATCCGCCTGTTGTGCAGGCTGCAGCCTGCTCTTCTTTAGAGCATGCTTCAGGCCATAGCCCATTTTCCTTCTTGTTACACATAAAATTCCAAAACCATGGCTGGGTTGTTTGAAAGCTGGTTGACGCTAACCCAGGATTAAAAGTTAACTGGAGTATTTAAATTTTTTTGGGTGTAAAAGTGTTTTTGACTGCTTATGTTTTGATTAGTTCGAGAGTGTTCTAGCTCAAAACTGAAGGAAAAACAATATAAACAGAAAACCTCACCAAAAGGTTACAAAAGTGAAATTAAAACTCTCTTTCATTTTGACAATTCCCTAATTTATTGACTGGGAAATTGCAAACCAATCTATTTCTATATTCAAATTTTTAACATTTCATTTTATCACAAAAATTTTTATCCGTCGAAGACAGAAGACCAACCGTTGAAAGCTTATGTTTTTTTTAAATACTTTTTACCAGAGAACTCTATATTCTATATTATCACAATCTAAATCTATTGACTATTACTAAATGTTGTTTTTTACTTTTTATTTTATCTTGTTTTATTTTATTTGCCACAAAAAGAGATACAAAGAAATTGCAATTATTAAACGGCAAGGAATCGCGAGGGATGGCGAGGAATCCTAATAAAAACCACAGGGCTTGTAAACTTAGGTTCCCTCCTAAGAAATACAAGATGACTAAAACTATACATTAATTACAGACATAGCCATGCATAGACATAGACATTTTCTTTTACTTGGATAACACACTTATCTATGGTAATGGTGCATCCCATGCACTTGATAAGCAGATTGACAAGCCATATTTGTACGTTTAACAGAATATTTAGTAATTGGCAAGTGTGTTTGGTTTACTCATGTTAGTAATTTCCACTGCCCTGCTGTGGCTTGTTGACAGGTGTTGGGCGACTTATAGCAGAATCGCAAGTGACGCCAATAGTTGTACCATTTTGGCACGAGGGTGAGTGTTATGTTAATCTTCATAGGTATGCATCTACTAATTTAGGTGGTGATGGTTGTGTGGTTAGGGTACTGGACTACAAAGTAAAACAAGGAAAGTGTCCATGGGGCTTTCTAAAACAAATATATACGTGTACCTTCCGTGATGTCAATCAAGCAGTATTTTAACTTATCATATGTATGATAAGTTCCACAAAGCTTGCACACAGTTTCCTGACCCACCCCACCCCTACCCGCTAGTCACCTGCAAGACCAATTAATTAATTAATTAATTAATTAAACAAACTTTGAAGTTGCATTGTGGGCAATAATTGATTTGTTCCATGAGGCCTCCTCGGAAATTGGTGCACGTAATATTGTATGCAATTTTGCAGACATAGAATTTGATTTGCTTTGATTCTTCTTCTTTTTGCAAACTTTTGCAAACATTTTGGCTTTACTTTTAAGGCTGGTTTTCACTAGAACATAAGCACAAGCATAAGCATAAGCATAAGCACAAGCGAATACAGCCACGACATAAACATAAGCATAAGCTGAAACATAAGAAGAACGAACCCACTTATTTGCCTTGTGCAGTTTTCACAAGTAACGCGCTCGACATAAGCATAAGCATAAGCACAAGAAAAACGGAACTGTTCGTTTTTCTTATGCTTATGCTTATGTCGAGCACGTTACTGGTGAAAACTGCACAAGGCAAATAAGTGGGCTCGTTCTTCTTATGTTTCAGCTTATGCTTATGTTTATGTCGTGGCTGTTTTCACTTGTGCTTATGCTTGTGCTTGTGCTTATGCTCTAGTGAAAACCAGCCTTAACGCCCTGTTTTAAAGCGCCATGCAAATACTTGTCATTACCACTAAACTGCTGTGGGACTGCTTAAAATTCACGCCAGCTGATGCTAAGATGTGAAGTTTATATGAAATAATTCATATATGAACTGCGATTGTAGATGAAAGTGAAGAATGAACATCGCAGTTAATTTTCCAATTTAAGCAATTGGAAAGAAGAAGCCTGAAAAAATCAGGGCTTCAACGGGATTCGAACCCGTGACCTCCGCGATACCGGTGCGATGCTCTACCAACTGAGCTATGAAGCCACACATTGGCTACTTTACCAACTTAGCTGATGCCAAGTTGGTAAAGTAGCTCCGTTTTAGTGTGTGTTAGTTTTATGGAGGGCTGGCAGCTGTTCATTGTTCATGACAGTTTCCTGTCTATCAAAGTACTATAGAATAGACAGGCCTTGTTTTAATTTAACTTTAATGTCTCTCCTTTTGTCAGTATTTCCTGTACTTAAGTCTAAAAGATGATGCTAATCGATGCTAAGGAAAGACATAATACAAAATTTTAAAGGAACGTGCTGCTTCTCAAGTGCCAACAACTTAATATTCAGTGTGAATATTCAGTGTTATCTATGCCGTGGAGACCACGACTATCGTTGGTTTTAAACATAGGTGTACGGGAACCTTCGGACTTGGTGGGGGTGGTGACCTTGCCCGAAAAAATTACGCAATGCCCGAATGCGGGAGTGTTGAAATCGGGATGCAAACGCACTCAAAATGCGTCAAAAACAAAAAAGTTCACAAAGATAGTTATATTGAAAGCTTGCATACTCAATGACCTCTATCAACAGTCTCAATCTAGTGAAATCTAAAACTTATTAAAAGAAAAAGTTCTCCCTTTGTGGCGCTCGTTCAGCGATCGGCTGATCAGCAACAGAGATATGGGCCGCTTGGACGACCGTTACAGAAGCTAACCTATATTCAAGACGAGCGTCTTGACCTGTAAGCTTTTGTACATTATGCTTTTATTTCGCCACTAAAATGCTTCGCGTTAATGCTCCATTTTTTCCACTAAAATGAACGGTCTCCCCCCAAAAAGTCACTAAAATGCTCGGTTAATGCTATTACATAGGGTTTTTAAATTTTAATAATTTTAACAGCTCAGGGTGCATACCTAGTATAACTCAACGTATATGTAATAGTTTTCATAATGTTCTTTTAATTTGATTTCTCTACTCGGTTGTATTAGGGTGGCATTTGAACTTTGTCAATCTCAAGTTCATTTTCTCGTAAAAAATAATTTTTATTTCTATTTTATGTACGTGGAAAAAAATTAATTTCCCGGGAAAATGCCACTAAAATGCTCGAATAATGCTTAATGCTTTTGCTTCATTAAAAATTTAAATGTTCGAAAAAATGCTGGCATAATGTACAAAAGCCTATCGACATACTCGAGACGTTCAAAGAACAATACGAGGCATTACTAAGAGTCGTCTTGTTTCGGCCACAGCAGACTTGAAGCGTACACTGCAAGCCTTTCATGAATTCAGAAGCTACGTAAATAAGATGGTAAACAACATGGACGTACTAGAGAAACACCTCCAAAGAAAAATTCAAGAAAAAAATTGTAACACCCCATTGTAAAGACATTACAATGATCTGGTCTTCGTTCGCTCTGATTCGTGTCCTTGTTTTGTCGATGGAAAATTGGGAAAGAAAATAACATCCTTATCGTGGATTTCCACGATACACATTTAACCGACTTGTAGCTAACAGATCACTCATATCATTTCAGTCTAAGTCCTTTTTTGCAAGGCAAATGCCAGAGAAAATAGCTTACAAGCCTTGAAACCTAAAAGGAAAGGACGGAAAAGGAAAGGAAAGGCCGTAGTCCCGACTGATTACCATGGCGTCTTCGGTGTGCAACGACACTTCAGATCAGCAGCAGATGCAAATGGTGCACTTTACACAGGACTAATTTAGGTAACAATTCCTTTAAGAAACCACTCGACGGCCTACAGACCCCCGGTCGGGCATCTACTAACACAGAGAGACATAAAAAGTAGGAACCTTTTCTTTACGGGTTTTGGAAATCACATCAACAGCATTATGTTGTAATGTTTTCTCTCAAGTGTCGTTGCCCGAATCCTGAGCGTTTTGCCCGAAAAATTACATAATTTCCGTACTTGGGGGTGGGGGCGGGGGGGGGGGGGGGCGCTGCAGCCCCCCTCGCCCCCCACAGCTCTATGGCCTATGGGTTTAAAGAGTGACACCACGAAGTACAATGATGTTAAACCGTACAAAACTATCAAGCGAAATAAATTTAAATGCGTCAATTTTCGTGCGACAATTTCAGGATGTGAAATGAAGTATTAAAATTCAGTTTTTGTTTTGTTTCTTTATTCAAGAATTAAACATCAACATAACATTCACACAGAATATTTCAATGCAAGGACAACTTGTTGTAAACCAATTCACTTTTTTTAAAAGAACATCATTACTTACTATGCATTACTCACAATACAATGCTTGTTATGTACAACACAAATTTACCGATATGACAAATAACCTTTACGAGAGCATCAGTCCTCTATTCTATTACAGTCTATGGCAATGTACGTACTGAGAGATTTGTGCATTGTTTCTTTTTTTTTTCCTGTATTTATTTGTGTCCCCAAATTAGTATGGGATTTCCCCAGGCTACCAGGCATTGACACTTGTAAATAAAGTTTCTATCTATCTCTCTAAGCACCTCTCTGGGAAAACAGAAATGAAAATTCAAAAAGCTGATACTGTAGAGCTTAAAAGAAGTCGGCAAGAACTAAGACGATGAACAAAAAAGTACTTGTCTGATTGTGTCCTTCACTGTCTGTCTCACCTCGTTAATTTTCCAACAGTAAAGAATCGGGTTTAAGGACGAATTTAAATACACTACTGTGACAGTGCCCAATTTAGTAAGAGAAACAGGCGAGAATTCATCGCTTGCCGGATTCGACAAAACTTGTCCGACTACGCCAACTATACTATATGGTAGATAACAAATAAGTAGTGTAAACTGCACCCACAAGGCACTGGACACTGCCTTTCTGTATCGCGCTATGTTGAGTGGAATTTTTTGGCGCGCATGTTCTTTCTGAGCGTGGTCTTGTTTTGGAGGTTCGCAGCGGTCTTCACTGTGGCGGAGAGTGACATAAATCTTTGTGTAAGAGAAGATTGAGGTTATCAGACAGAGGGTTATAACTAGATAGCTATACCACAAGGTTATTGTCGAATTCCACAAGGACAAGGTTGCAGCGACAGCGGACACCACCCAAAAGGCTGTTACAATCACGCGTGTTCGCTTCAAAGTTACAACACATCTGTATTGCAGCCTCAGCATTAGGGCAAGAAGTCTGTCCACGCTTATTGCCGTCGACGTCAAAAGGGAGACTGAGCATAAAACAAGGCCTGTTATTAGGGCTGAGGTACTCGCGTAGCGGCAAATATCAGAGCGCTCGTTCACCACAGACATCCAGTAGGAAACAGCGAGAGGCTCCGTAATGAATGCAACGCAAAGATCAGTTGTTGCCAAACAACGAAACAAGAGTTTGGACGGCGGATGAAGGGAAGAGTTCTTGTGAAGAGCGATTAGGATCAGAGTATTCCCCAGAAATGCAGTCACGGAGAGAAAAATGTTTATAGCTGAAAACAATTTCAGCTGGTGTGGTATTTTTCCGGCAAAAGATGTTGAGCAGAACAGTTGTTCCAGTGTTGCTTGTTTTCCATCTGCACTGGTTATGTTTGTCATGTCGTATCTCTGCATTATGTTACCTGGTGTTTCTCCACACGGCTGAACTGTGAACAGTATTTATTGTGGTCTCATGATGAGACTCTTTTTGTGATCTATGATGTTATTCTGTCGGAACTTGTCAAACCCACTGAATTACGTACTATAAGACCATACGGTTACGGACATTTTGCAGACTTGCAAAGAATATTTTGACTTGCAGATTTGACTGCACCACTACCACATGTTCACTGTAATTGGTTCTTACAAGTGACTATGTGAAAGATCATATATTTGAACTGCGAAGAAAGATATGAAGACATCAATGATCATCGCAGTTATACACACAACTTAAGCAGCTGTGAAATTAATTTTTTTTTCAGGCTTTAATTTGAATTTTTATTGAGGCGTTACACACGTTCTTCGGCGTAGATTTTGTTGGCTTGATATGCGTACAATAGAATGAAGAAAGTGTATGGACGGCTTGTGAACTGAAAGCGGAATTCAGCATAACTAAAAACACTGACTGCATTACCATGTTTATACTAGCATCGAAAAGCACTTGGAGTAAAATGTGTTTGAGAAAGTGCGTGTTAAACGTGTGTTTACGCCCACAGAAATGACGAATCCTTCGCACGCGAATTGTGTAGTTGGCGTTTAGTGTTTTCACAGTCCCAGCGATCAGCAGTTAGCGGTCAGATATATGTAGGTGGGTTGACCTTGTAATTAGGCTGCTCTTTTCCAATGCTCCTTGGTTTAGAACGTGTTCGTTTCATTATCTTTGGTCACATTAAAGTGGCTCTATAGGGATAACGACGTTAGGTAAACGTCGAATCGTCGTCGTTTTTTTAGCATAATTGTTCGTTTCATTATCTTTGGTCACATTAAGGTGGCTCCATAGAGATAACGACGTTAGCTAAGCATCGAATCGGCGTCATTTTTTAGCATAATTCTCTTGGCGTCATAATTTTCCAAAATAAAAAGTTATCAATCCTACTGAAGTCTTGGTTTTCTCAGATGCAAGACCTTCTAAGAACGTGACATTTTACAACGTTTAAGTTCGACAACGTTCTTCATTTTGTTATGGAGCACGTTTGAATTTTATGCGTTGGGTGACATTAAAATGGCGGCCCGATAAGGCTCTTGAGTAGGTCAAAAGATGAGTTATTCTTCAAGTTTTTGCAAACTAACCAGTTCTTGCTCCAGACGAAGTCTTAATTTCAATATGCCGGAGCTCTAAAGTGATAACTTTTCGTTTAAATAGCAAAACTCAATGACAGATGTTTCTGTTACTATACGGCCGCCATGTTGGTGCCCCTTCGACACCAACATGGCGTCTCCATACAAAGCTCTATAAACTTGAGTGAAACACTTTTCCGAATAACGCGCGAATGAATAACCGCACAAACATAAATCTTGGCGAGAGTGTTTATATATCATTCATCTATCATGTCCCAGGTTAAAAACAGCATATTCTGTAACTCGAGAACTGTAACAAAAAGCTCTGATAGTCTTAATGTTCAATATCACGTCCAGATGAGAAAAAAGACTTTATCTTTGATTCTTCTTTTGTCAGGAATGGATGACGTCTTACCTAACCATAGCCCTTACATTCCAAGAATAATGAAGGTAACTTTCTACCTTGGTGTTATAAATTACATCAGTTACTTGTAGTTCCAGGTAAAGTGTAGCACGTTCCAGACAAGACGATCGGTTAGTTCACTTGGGAAGTAGCTTGAAGAACGGTGAGGAAAAACACTGACGACGGTCAACTCGCCGCCCCTTATTCAGTTCACGTTGCTCCCTACCTAGTCAAAACAGCACAATAAATAATTACATTTTGAAACGGGCAACGGGTGGTGTAGTATTAAAAGCCACGTGAGATTTTGATGTTGAGGTAGATCGGGTTGTTGGCCTGAACATTTGGTTCATTTTGTTCTGGCCTTGTTTACGCGCAAGCCTACGATCTGTTAGCTGGATTTCGCTGCTTTCTTGTTATCCCTCAAGTGATGGCTGGCCCAGTTTGTACAATCTGTTGAGCTACGACTGATTTTATAACGCGGGCGGAATACTATCTGCGCCTTCGTTGTTTTTTTTGGAGTAAACTGGGGCCTGCAAGTCGTAAGAAGTTAATCGACTTTAAACCAACGGAAATGTTTTGTATTTTTCTCCAGAGAGTAACGGTGCTTATAGGAGAACCAATGGAATTCACCGAAACTGTAGAGGAATACCGGAAAGCAAAGAAAAATGCTGTAAGTTGGTGTTCTAAAGTTTCATTAGAGCGGTTTTTGATTGAGTGTCTTAAAACCAAAACCAAAGTGCGGTGGAACCCCGTTAATCCAGTCAACAACGGGCCACAAAAATCTGGCCGTGTTAACGGGGTGTCCGTATTAAGGATGGTGCTTACTAAATACAAAGATTTTTGCGCCAGGTTAAGACAACGCAGAAAAAGTAGACCTTTGCAAAGGCTATTGGGATCCACAAAGAAAAATGGGGGTAGCCACGCATTTTTTCGAAATAATTAACCTTGAATCTCAACAAAAATGCTGACATCAGCATATTTCTGAAAAAAGAAAGAAAGGTTATTTCTTCACAAATTACCTTAGAATTCGCCTTTACATACAGAAAAGCAGACACATTTATAAAGATCTTAAAACGAAATGGTAAATGGTAACAGAAACAATTTTTGGTATGTTTTTAATAACAAAATCGTTGCAACAGCTCTTTTAGCGTCTGACAGCCTTCCTCTGGTTCAGCTAAAATGCAGTCTAAATACCTTTTGCTCACAACCAGAAACTAGTCACGTGTTGAATAGGCTTGCCACTTCCATTTCATAACATAACATGTGGGGGTAACCACGCATTTTTTAAAGTTATTGATCTTTTTTGAAAACTTTTACGGTGCCCGTTACATTTTTTCCTGTCACCTCCCCAGTACGTAAAACATTTGCGTATCTCGCACTTGTTTTGCGCGCGCACTACGCCATCTGCAAGTACATGTTTGAAGTTGGATTTCAGTATAATTTTCGGCAGATACCAGTTATTTTTCAGCTGGAAGACGTTAACAGTTAGTGGTTAGCGATATGCTGCTTTTCTGGTGTTCCTGATTTAAGTACAGGTTCATTAAACTTGATTTGGTCACAGTAGGAAAATTTTGCTTTTATTTTAGTCGTGTACTTGATAGCGTAGTTGATTGCGTCAATGTCAACCCCAGCGCGCGCGTGGCACTTAAACCATGCCTTGCGTGATGCGCAGAACATGTGCGCACTAACAAAAGTAGACACCGTCCTTAAAGGGGTTCTCCAAATAAGGAAATGACCGACTGAACTTTTGTTCGGTCCAGAATAAATTGGCCGTAATAACGAGGTGGCCGTATTAACGGGTACGGGGGAGAGGGTACTGTTCCACTGTTATCACTCTAGCCAATCATAAAGAACACAGACAATCTAGTGAACCAATCAAAACTTGAAGAAATACATGTAACTGACGCAAAGCGCCGGAAAATGTTTGCGAGCGACTCACGACTGGTCCTGGTTTTACTTCTGATTGGGTCAAAAATTGGCGCGAGTTTTTTAAGCCAATCGTGTAGAGTAGTAACGAAAACTGCTTTTCGACACTCAAGTGAAAACCGCCCTGATAACTATGATTTGTTTTAGAGGCGACAAAGTGCTTTGTTTTCATAAGTTCTTGTATGGAAATATCTTAAAGTATTTCTTATCTACTTCTTTAAAAGATGGAGACACGGAAACATATCACTGATCTGATTCAAGAGCGATTCAAGGAGCTTAAGATGGAAACACAGCTTCTGCACAGTAAATGGAGATGATGATTCACTCAAGCTGTTTATTGGATTGCTGTTGGACGGTTAATTTATATAACACAGCACAGCTTCTACACAGTAACTGGAGATAACCCATAAGCCAGTGTTGATAAATTAAAATTCTAACATGGCTCCGAAGCTTAGGACAGAAACACAAAAGATGAAGTTGAGGTAGAATTTCTTTTACTTTAGTCCCCAAGGCCTCGGCGCCACGTTAACCTCCTTCTAAGGTGGAAGCACAGCTCTTGCACAGGGAATTGAGATAATGATTCACTCAAGTTGTTTAGTTTATTGGAATGCTATTAGACGCTTAATTTACGAAATTGTTTCATGACGCTATGTGTGTTGCACGACATCCTTAGATTCAAGAAGTTAAGGTGGAAACACAGCTTCTACACATAACAATAGGCTAATTTTCTAACATTGCTCCGAGGCTTAGGGAGCAAAACAGAAGATAACATTAAGATATAGGCAGGAATAAAGAATTTCCTTTTTTTAGTCCTCTAAGCCTTGACCCCACGTTAACCTCGTTCCCAGGAACGGTTACGCGCCGTTGCTAGAATTTTACTTTATCAGTCGCAATTGGCCTATTCACTCTAGCTGTTTATTAGAATGCGATCGGACGCTTACATGTAATTTATGAGAATTTTGTACGTAAAGGTGACATGGACTGCGCGACTTCTAGGAAAACTCTGTACACCTACGGTAATAAAGACTGAAATTAAATGGTCTAGCTATTCAAAGCAGGAGAAGGTAATCCTGGGTTGTTAGTGGAATTACAGAGGAGTAATATTGTTTTCTGTAATTTTCCTTTTTTTCCTCTCACTTCGTCTTTGGCCGGTCTCGATCTAGGGGAATCACAGAAGGAAGAAAAGCCGGTAGGGCTAGCGAAAACAAACCGCCGCCCCCCCCCCCCCCCCCGTTAGCTTAACCCTTTGAATACCAAACTGTCGCCGTTTAGTCAGGTTTTTTGGCTGCCATAACGCTAAATAAGCCTGAGTTTTACTAAGAAAGCTTTTTTTTTTACCAAAAAGAGAGATTTTTTCGAGGATTAGGTACAAAATTGAGCAATAATTCAATTCCGGGCATGCGCATAAGCCAAATTTTTTTTTTCTTTTTTTGCCATTAACCTTTCTCAATTTTGTTTGTTCCCCCTTTCCTTTCTTTTTTTCTCGGCCCTTTTACTCTGGCTACCTTTTGCGTTGCATGTTCTTTCTGGCTGCCGTGAAAAGTTGGATGGTAATTACGGGCGTACCCTAGAAATGGACCTTGATCAATCATAGGCGTAGTGGACTATTTTACCACCGTTTGCGCACCAAAACTGATAACGTTTTTCGATTTGCGACGTCGGAATGTCGTCGATATCTAAACCTGACCATTGTACGAAAAGGCCTAGCCTAGTACTACTATCTGCTTATCAAGAATATCTGATGACATTTAAGTTGATGACGTCACAAGTGGTACAAAGAGCACGACTATTGATTACCCATGTAAATGTGACTGGGGCTCAAAGAGTTAAGTTCTGGATCCGCTACTGGATAAGAATTCTTCTGAGTTTATAGACGGGCCAGTCAACTTCACGGTGGAAATAAATCATTCATTCCACTTTTTAAGATGAGTTCGGCGCCTTGATTTCAGAGAAACAACATCTCGGCAAACGAGCGCCGTAATTACATCACACGCAGTCATCACACGCTCAAAATTCACCACCAAGCCTCGTTTGTAAGAGATTTTCTCAAACCTCTGACACCTCGTTTTTTCCACGATGGTGTATTCTTTTCATTTATTTATTATAATTTAATGGCAAAATATGTAGCAATTCAAGTATATACATGTGGAAAAAGGCGATAGAACCTATTCCATGTTTTGGGAATTTGTCGACGATAACATTTTCAACTTGCATTTTAAAAGCGAGGCATGGTGGTGAAATTTGCTTTTCTGATGTCATCGTGTATAAGTGGTAATTGGCTCGGTTGTTCTTGTTCAATTCCATCTTGCACTTTCAAGTATATTTGAGCTTGATCATGGCGAAGTCAAACGAAAATCTTTTTGCAAGAGAATATTGAGGTTACTTTACACTCAGTACTATATCATAGAGTTGTAAGATATCGACAGTAGACACGAGCTTAAACTTAGGGTTAGAAAAGACATATATATGTTCACAGGTCTTCGCAAGCTCCTTGGGAGCCGTGAACATTTTAAATATGTTACTCTGTTGCGCAACACAGCACGAATATGAGCTTTTATAGGATTGTATGTAAGCTTCTCTATATGGGAATGATATACAGAGAGGAAAACAGCGAAACTAAAGCTCGGTGAAAACGCGAAAACGCTTTGAAACAGCCTCAAAACGCAACGGAAACACAGGTAGCACACAGAAGAGTCAAAATAAGTCGTTCTTATTTAATCTTCTTTTCCATATTTGGAACTGTGTTATAAACGATCATTACATTCCCACGAAAGCTCTTATATTTACGTCGTGTCACGCACAGAGTGTAAGGCACTCAACTGTTCATGGCTGGAGAGGGGCGGGGGTTACTCCCAGTAAAATTGGGTTGAGGCGTGCGGCCCGCTTCCCAAAACACCTTCCCTATTTAAGGCCAAAATCTGCGATTTTCCCTACCCTATTGTGTCCTGACCAAACATTTGATACCCTATTCAAGACCTGACCCTTAAATCAATACCTTTTTCAGGCCTGCGTTACAATTAGTTCCCTAGTTCAGACCAATGTTAACAATAATAATAATAATAATAATAATAATAATAATAATAATAATAATAATAATAATAATAATAATAATAATAATGTTAAAGGCAATATTTATTTGCTTCTATTAGGTAGGATAGCAGCCTGAATACTTTTTCTAAAACACATCCTATTCAAGGCTGGAGTCAAGAGCCCATCACCTGGAGCGTGCATTTCCCATACTAAGCCTATGTCACTGCATTTTTACAGACCGGTCTATTTTAAGGCTTCTTTTTCCGCGAAATAGGTCAGTTCCGGTCTACCGTGAGCTCGCATTAGTAAGGAAAAAATGGCTGTTTTTCTTTTTAATCTTCCGCTGAAATGATGACTTCAGTTAAAACTTAAGTCCGTGCTCGTGATTGGTCACTGAGGTTCTTGTGGGAGTCCGAATTCGCGGTAAATTCAAACTAAAAATAGATCGGTCTGTAAAGGCGCCGTGACAGGAATATGGGGTAGCTGCACGCTCGTAGTGCATGTTTTGGGCTAGGGACCCTGCTAGAGAGCACCATACCATCGGAGACCAAAATGGCCAAAATCGATGCCCTGTTTCTGATCAGAGACCTGTGATTGGGCAACTCTACACATGGAATCCAGAACCCGGAATCCGGAATCCGGAATCTGGATTTCTTGTTTTAGGGTTGCCCCTGGTGATCAGTGTTCGGTTCAAATTTTAATACATGTCTGTATTGCAAAAGATTGGGACGTGGCATGGTCATTTTTATGGACTCATTTAAAACACAGCCAACAGACGGTCGTCTGAAAAACCAGCAAGAAATTTTACTTTTCTCTGCCCTCCCGTTCGCAATGATGTTTCTCGGGTGTGTCAGTTTTCAAGGCATCATGGGATTGGAGGTAGGATGAAAACTGGAGACGAGGCTTCATGTTTGTGGTGGTGAGGCTGCTGTCATGGCGGTGTACTTCTGTTTTGTACGTGGCACTTGGCGTGATGAATATTCAAAGTGAAATGAAACCGTTTTGCCTTTTAAGATGATTGCAGGGAGTTTTTATAACTTATAGACAAGGAATCCAATATCTCAAGTGGTAGTTTCGTTCTAAGATTGGCTTTGTTCCGTGAAAGTTTGTTTTAAAAATTTTCTGATTCAAGCCTTTTACACCGTTTATACTGCAAACTTCAAAATGCTAAAACACGTTCCAGTTTTCCGTGTGGCCGTTATGTCAGTTCTTGCTTTGGCAATATGTGGAGTAAACGTTATTGCAGAAGAGTCGCTAGGAGTCAACGAGGGAGAGAAAGAAGCGAGCGGTGGAGAAAATAAAACTTCTAGCAGCGACAACTGGGTCGAGAACCTGTCCTGGAACCTCCTTGGCTATGCAACAATAATCATTCCAGCTGCCTTTATTATCCGTATGCTCAAGAATTCAAACTTCAACGAAAAAAGTGGTAAGTTGTTTTTAGTAAATTGCATACGTGTACTAAGTAGAAAATCCCATTTCATAATTATAACGAAGCTGCTACAGGCAATAGATTTAAACAAACAATAATGAAGTGGCTTGAATCAATTGAATCTCCAGCACTCGTCTCTCAACAGCCAGTATATTTCCTTTAATCTTTAATCATTTTTTATACACGGTAAAAATTCATCAGTTCCTCCTTATTGTATGCCAGCCACACTTTTATTTCCTCACTGCCACAACCAGTTTATAATTCTGCTCTAAGCTTGCAGTTGTGGATAGTTTCTACTAGAATAAACAGAGGTTTTGATTTAACTTTTGGGCCTGTTCTCCTGGATAGGTTCTCAAACTAATTTTAATTTGCTGTCCCTTCAATTTATTTCATATATCAGGTTTGATCAGGTTGTATTTTAACAGTCTCATTGGCCACATTGTTAAGGTTGCAAGGTGAAATGTTGTATATTGTTAGGTGGGAATGGTCACTTTTTGTCTAGGAAAAGCTGTATTGTCCCTTGTGAAGCAAATCTAAAAATTGGCTGAAAAAAAATTAATCATTGTTTAATGGCACTCCACCTCCTCTTTCAAGGATTTCGTTGATAACTGGGCATCTTAGATCAGAAGATAAAGGTCAACCTGGGAAATAAGAGTGACCTGAGCATGCCTTGCCCTAGACAGAACAATTTCATAATTTCCCACCTGGCAACATCTGAAATTTTGCCTCACAATGCAATCAGTCAACTGTTACAGCAACGGCAGCAACTGAGATGGTTTTAAAACACTCTGACTAAACTTGAACCTGCTGTACCTTCATCTTGGTGTTCTTGGTGTCATACTGATTAATGTTGAAGCAAAGGTTTTTAATCCTAATTTTATTACTGTTTTCACCACAAGTGCTGCGAAGGTCATGGTGCTGTCTCTCTATTATCAGGGATTGTTTCATAATCTTCTCTGGGAAATGATTTGGAGAGCAATCGCCCCTAAACTCTATGAAAACACCTTCTAGTACATGTAGTCAGTTGTGGCTTTTCATGGGGTGCAAATATAAAACAAATTCCTTAAGGTTGTGATTATTTCTATAGAAACAACTTGATTAAGTACAAGCTCCACATTGCGTTGTTACAAGACTTTGGCCACAAAAGAATTTTATTTAGTTTTACTTTATTTAAGTCCGAAGTGATCATGATTTTATCTTGGTCATTTATTAATAAGTGAACTTACGAAACACAGACTGAGATATAGCTTAACACATTAGTTGGAGGAAACTGCCAAATGTAAATGTTGGAACTAAAAGTCTATTTTTGGTTCAAAATTGTTCCAACTGATTTTTTTTTTTTGACAATGAATTCAAGACAAACTGTGAGAAGTAAAACTAATTATGAACTGGGTTGAAAATTTTTAACCAAAGATAAACTGAAACCGCAACATCATAAGCAAAATAATTGTTGATTAATTTTCTCAATCCCATTGTAAGATCAGATATAGATCTATGATTCTTCAGACTATCGTTACTTCATTGAAGTCCTTGAAATATTTCCAAGACTGAAATTTTAGCTGTTCAAAAATTGTCCTTTACCTAATAAGTACATCTCTCACATAATGTAATAGCAGCTTCAGTACTTGTTTTTCAATCACATTATATTTGAAATAAATAGTCTCTTTCCAAAAAGCACTTTGGAAGCTAACAAGTGAAAAGAACTTGCTGTTTATGGTGGACATGGCCACCATTGCTTGGTACCAGTTTACATTAAGAGCACTGGTGACAAGCGTAGTTTGGTTTTCACATGAGTGCTTGAATCTACAGAATCTATTGAGCGACAGCCAAAGTCTTTCATGAAAAGTTTCATCTTGAATGGTAGAAATGATATTGCGATTTCAGAAACTTGAGAATTTCTTGTTCTTTTTGAGATCTGTCCATTTCTGTGAAAATTACATGTAGTTGTTAAAAATTTTAGAGAGACATGGTCACACAGGGAGGTGTATTTTGAAAAGGTTGATTGTATTAATATTTATTACCAGGGCCCCTCTGGATACCAGCCATGATGTTGAATGGGCTGTCCTGGCTAAATATAGTTTTACTTACTTATCTTTATAATTTTAAAGTAAGTAAATGGGAAGTACAGTCTTCATACGAGCCAAGTGGCCCATCAGGCTGGAGCTTATCCTGGTTTCTGTAACATGAGGCCACTAGGAGTATTTCTACTCCCCCCTGGATGAGATGCTAGTCCATCGCAGGGTTACCCCCAACATTACGTTTGCCAGTACCCATTTATACACCTGGGTGGAGAGAGGCACTGTGAGAGTAAAGTGTCTTGCCCAAGAACACAATGCATTGTCCCCGGCCAGGGCTCAAACCCTGATTGCTTGATCCGGAGACAAGTGCACCAGCCATAAGGACACCGCACCTTCTAATTACCAGAGTAGAAATTTAGTTACTACTGTAAAGTTACAGTTATAAGACTTAGTTGTGTGTACCTCTCTGACTTGTCTTTTCCCCTATATACAATGTTGTTGTGGTTTCAGTTTATCTTTGGTTAAAAACTTCTCAACACAGTTTCATAATTATTTTTACTTCCCATTGTTTGTCTTGTATTCATTATCATAATCTTAAGCTTTTGCAAACTTACCTGTACCTTGTGTGTCTTGTTCCCATGAGCATAAAACAGCTTATCATACTGCTGAATGTTGGTTTCATCAGTTTATTTTGATACAAATATTATTTTTTAACCCCTCATGGGGCTGTATAAGCCCAGGGCTTATATCCAAATTTTTATGTTACCATGATTAAGAAATTTGCTTTATTGTCACCAGGAACAGGATGCCTATTCCGTTCTGTCCAGCTTTGTGTGTTTGGCACACCACAGGAGACACCGAGTGTTGAGGAGGGTGGTATCAAAGCAAGTTCTGCAAAGGATGACACAGCTACCCCATCAAGTTTTTCTAAAACAACTTTAAAGCTCCTGTTTTGTGCAACAGGTCTTCAAGTATCATATCTCACATGGGGAGTCTTACAAGAACGGATAATGACACGGGACTACAAGGAGCACATGGCCGATGGAACAGTTCAGGACGTGAAATTTACAAATTCTCAATTCCTTGTTTTTGTCAACCGTGTCCTTGCTCTCACAGTTGCCGTCACTTATATAGTCTTCACACGACAGCCACGACACACTGCACCACTATACAAGTATTCATATTGCTCCTTTTCAAACATAATGAGCAGCTGGTGTCAGTACGAGGCATTAAAATTTGTCAGCTTTCCGACACAGGTCCTGTGCAAGGCATCAAAGATAATTCCTGTGATGATCATGGGGAAGATAGTCTCCAAGAAAGTCTATCCCTACTATGAATATGTTGTGGCTGTTCTCCTTTCTGCAGGTGTCAGCCTGTTTCTTTTGTCAGCAGATCCATCAGGGCAGCGTACAACAGCTGCCACAACCTTTTCTGGAGCAGTTATTCTTCTGGGATACATGGCTTTTGATAGCTTTACCTCCAATTGGCAATCAGAGCTGTTTACCACACACAAGATGTCCTCTATGCAGATGATGTTTGGCGTGAATCTGTTTTCTTGTTTGTTGACAATGTGGTCAATGATCGAAGGCGGAAACTTCTTGTCAGCATTGGGGTTCATGTTAAGTCATCCAGAGTTTGCATTTCATGCCCTGGTGTTGTCAATAACGTCAGCCACAGGGCAGCTGTTTATTTTTTACACCATTCAATCATTTGGTCCCATTGTCTTCACTATCATCATGACTACACGCATGATGCTTAGTATACTTCTCTCTTGCATTCTTTATAATCACCCATTGTCAGCTCAAGCAGTATTCGGTGTGCTTGTTGTGTTTGTTGCACTATTTCTGCGGGTATATGCTAGGTATCGCACATCAAAGTCTCCCACAAAGGCCTAAATGGTACCCTTCCTGTTAGTGGGGTGGGTGGTTGATGGGGTCAGTAAAGGTCCTTTGCAGTTAGAATTACACAATGTAATGTGCTCTTTCCTCATTTCTAGTTAACAGAAATAAACAACTAGTATTGAGTATTTAGTATGAGTATTTAAAGTTTAGGTCCTTGCTAGTAATAATTATTATTGATAGGACATGACCTTTCTTTGGCAAGCCACGAACAGCTTGATTTTTCAATCTTTTTAAATCTTGCTGACTGGAACTAAAAATAATTTACACTTATCATGGTTTGGCTAATCATGCTTTGAATGGCACCCATGCACCAGGCTTGAAGCTGGGTTGAAATATTTGTAAAATAACTCTCCATCAACCCCTATTATTAATTTATGCATTGGCTACATGTAGGTGGTTCTGCCTTCAAATACTAATATGTTATCAGGTTTTGGAAAGGGGAAGTTTTATCCCAGACATTAGGTGTATGTATAGTGTAATTAATATGTAAAGTAGGGTCAAATATTTAAAGAAATCTTTCTAAATGAAATGATATTTTTCAAGCTTGTTCAGAGTCTCCTCTTTGTCTTTTTCAAACAAGGAAGTTGGGTCCTTTTAGGCTTGCAATGTGTAGATGCAGGTTTCCAAAACATAACTGCCTGACCTGACTCATCCATCATGGTTTCACAGTAACCATCCCATTGAAACATGTTTATTGGCCTTATGATTTAATGATATACCCAGTTTCATCATAATTTATCTTGTGTCCACGTTCAACTACATGTACTCATACTTGCCAGAGTAACGTGATTGAGGTTAACTCATACAGGCCGATGCTACTCTACATTATTTCATTTACCAGTTTGACCATAATCAGGTACTTTCAATTGACAAATTTACTACACGTTGCACACTGATTAGCCATTTCCACAATCTTAATAAAAATTGGGAGATTAAGTAAATGATGGGCAAATCGTGACAGGTGAATCATGTTTTGCAAACGTGGTCTACACACTGCACTGAAATTGGTGTTAATAGTCAAGACAGGATTTATAACATGGCATCAGCACACCTTGCTAGCCAAAGTGCACATTATGTAACTAATATTTTACATACTTTAGTACACAGTTGCATGGAAATGTGTAATATTGCTGTATATTTTTACAAGTTTGTACCTGGCATTTGCTAGAGCTCCCACAAGTATCGTAAATCCTCAAATTAGCACCTGGGGCGCTTATTTGAAATTTAGGAGAAGACAAGGGGCCAGCATGACCTGACATGATCATTTTTAATACATCATCTGCGTGTAAATAGCAACATCCCAGTGTTTAGTGACACAAAAAGCTGATCCTAAAGTATTGCGGCACCGTTAGTACTTGACGTGTTCAATGTGTTCACTTAACATGTCCACAAACTGAAACAATGTACAAATCTAATACTACATGACGAAAACTATACATCTTTTGTTGTCTCATTACTCGTCCACAAAATGGGAGGAGGGGAGGGGGGACGCTTATTCGAGGGGGGGGGGTGCTAATTTGAGGATTTATGGTATTTTGTTGTGAATCAGCTATAATGTTAGCAGATTTCAAAATTGTTATTTAAATTGTTAATTGGAAGGGAACGCTTGATAAACCAGTTTTTGATGCCACCATCTCGGATTGTAACTGGATGCTTGATGGGTAGAAGGTTCAGCAATTTTCCCTCACCCCAAGCCTCCACAGCTACCAAATCCAAGATGGTGGCCTAATACGAAAATGTGCATTCGCGGACCCAAAATACACATGCTATGTAGGCTAGCTAAGAGCCTCACTTATAGCCTTCTGGCAAAGCTTGCACCAGGGAATCAGGCTGCCTACTTGAAATCTTACTGAATTGAGTGACGTTGAGAAGAAAATGATACCAAGTAGCAGTCACTGGTGAAGGTCTTATATCTCTCATATATCACATGGTACAAAGGGGCCTGAGTAAGTGGGTTAGGTTGAATAATAAATACATGACATTTAATAGCAATGTAATACGTGAGCAGTCAGCAGACCAGAGAGTTGGCTGTTAAGTAACTGTTTTTAGAATGAAAGCAATATTGCTACCATTAATTGATCACAATGTGTATCTAGAGTGATTAATTACCAATCCAGTAGATAGTAGTTAGGTATCATTGTAACCAAAATGCAAAGAAACCAGTAATAAAACGTTTTCTCCTTGAGAGTTGTTGCAAATGAGTTGTGTACAACATCTTAGTTTATTCTCCTGATTTATTCATTTCTTGATTTTAGTAGTTTAAGTTGAGCTACAATTTGAGGTCTCATTTTTGAGATTAAACTCAAGATCTTTCCTGAACAACTGCCTCTCTGCTCTGGCCACTTTATTCTGCCCTCAACAGTAGTTCAGCAGCGCACCAGTGTATGAGTTTCTGAGTGACATGTCAATGTTCAAACTCTGGTTATGGGTGGGTAAAGACTTCAGGTTGATCATGTAGACCCACCTTCCTCGTTCATGCTTTGTGGCCATTTACATTTGCTTTGTAATAATAATAATAATAATAATAATAATAATAATAATAATAATAATAATAATAACAATCTTTAAAGAGGAAGTGCCCATCACGCAAATACGTGGTGTTCAGGGAAGTCCTCTATAAAAATAAAAAGTATTAAAATCTAAAATAAGAAATACAAATATCACAGATCTAAAATATCTGATTGGCTCAATAATCCTCTTGAATTGGTAAACTATTGTATGTTTCCATGTACTGAAGGTAAAAATAATGATTGAATAAATTGGGTAATAACTTGTACATTACAACCAGTGTTCAAGCCATTGTCTGTGTCAAGATATGAAAAATGTACTTTGGTATTATTGCCGCTTTTCATGTGACATCATCATTTTCCAAAATAAGAAATTACCAATCCTTCTGAAGTTTTAGTTTCATAAGAAGTAAGACCCTTTAATAACTTGATGTTTTGCAACGTTTAAGCTCGACAGGGTTCTCATTATGTAGTAAAGCAGGTTTGAATTTCCAAGGTTATAAGTTGCGTGACATTAAAATGGTGGCCCGATAAGGCTCTTGAGTGGTCAAAAAAGATGAGTTATTGCTCAAGTTTTCGCTAACTAAACAGTTGTTGCTCTAGAAAAAGTATTAATTTCAATGTGTCGGAGCTCTAGAGTAATAACTTTTTGTTCCAATGGCAAAACTCAATGAGAGATGTTTCTGTTACTTAACAGCCGCCATGTTTGTGTCTTTCCGAGGGGCACAAACATGGCAACTCCATACAAAGCTCCATAAGTTTGCGTGAAACACTTCTCCAAATAAGGGGAGAATGAAAAACTGCTCAGAGCTAAATCTTGGCAAGGTTGTTTATACATCAATCATCTTTCATATCCCAGCTTCTTGACTTAATTTATTGAATGGTTATGATTTTTATTTTTGATGGCGTGACACTGCAAACCAGCCATTAAGCTTCAGGAAAATAAGGCTTTCACATCAGAAGGGCACTGTTCTTAGAATGACCTCAAAAAGCCACTTATTGAATGTCCCTTATTTGTTAAATAAAAATGTTGAATCCATAAGAACTGTACTTAACAGAAAAAAAAATTATGTATTTCTTGTTTTCCATTAAATGGCCAAACTCCTCTCCTGCCCCCTCCTCTCCGCTGAATTGCATTGGCAAAAGCGCGCGCGAAAACTGTGTTCGGCCACCTTAATCTCTTTGTAATGATATTCCCCGCATGAGCCTCCCTTGTAAGCTAGTTACACTCCAATAACGAGAATACAAAAATGGCTTATTGTACAAAAACTATGATACTCATAGAATTAAACAACAAAATGCAAGGACGTCTTTGTAGACGTGTTGTATCGTGTAGTTGGTTCCTCATGTTCGGAGCATATTCGCCTTTTCAGAGACAAAACTGAACCTGACGTCTGATCACCATAACTGTGCAGTGATTGTTTATATTTACAGCGATGAACACGCTCAACTTTAGCTGTCTCTTCCGTCACTTGTGATCTTCCCGTGCTCTAATAAGTTTCTGAATACGATCCAGTATAATTTCGTTGCTACATCTACAGCAGTCAGGATCATACGGAGGTTCAACAAACAGAACTCCCATCACTGACAAGATCGCACTGTCTTCCAAACTCTCACTTACTGGAATTCGATTCCTTGTCAGCCATTCTACCAGTTCTGTTTTTCTTGTATTTAGATCATCGTGAGAATATTTCTTAGCCTTTTCAGCTTCGAGAAAATCAGTCATGCGAGGGCGGCCTTCGCTTTCCTCCAAAGCAACCCGTGAAATTGCATGTCCCAAAACAAATGTTAATTTCTTTGCATTTAAATCGTCGGTTTCTTCCTGTAAAATGATAGTACGAGTAACTGGATCAATGGCTTGTACCCATCCTGCTTTCCTACTGTTGTCCGAGAGAAGAACACTGATCTTTTTGTCCACAAATTCCCATAAAGCGACACTTGAAAGAGTGGACCAACTATCTCCGTCCTCGTCCGCCATCATCCTCGTCCCCAGGGTCTCCTCTTCCACTATTTTCAAAATGGCGGCGAACAATGGAAGACCCTGGTGAAGGCCGTATTTTGGCTGGGTATTATGGTTTTAATGCAAATATCTTGTTCACGTTTCAAGCAGGCAAGAGTCTCTCTGCTTATCCCACATATCTATGGTTTGGGCTGTTTTGTAAATCTTTTGGTGATTTTTAGGTATATTTGGAGATAAATAGTTTCTCTCAAAGGTTTAGTAACATTTATGGAAATAGGAAATTTGGAAGATTTGGTGTCGCTTTAAAATTAGAATTTGAAGTTAAAAATTGGTAGACGTACATGTGAGATATCGAGTTGAAAACTCGAAGATAAAATTCGTATCCACGCGCGGGCATGTAATAGTCCTCTATGTATCTCTCAGTATCCGGTTGGCAACGTCATCAGTTCAGCAACGGTAACGTTCTTAGACAAGAGGTTCTTGGCTTGTAGAAAAGCTTACTTTATTCGCCATTTGTCGTCCTTCGTTTAACTTTGTTTAATCTCGTGAAATATAAATAAAAAGAAAAAAAGAAAGAATGAAAGAAGGAAAGCAAATTTACTTTATTTTTTAAGTCGTTATTCAAGCCTGAGACAGTTATATCTACTTCTTGTTAACGCTTACGCTTATCTTACACCCTCAATAATACAAAGGAATATACATGCTTGCAGCCGCGGGCATACTTCGTAATTCAGTCCATCATACTTCTTAATTACGGGACTAATTTTTCTTTCCTTCCTTCTCATTAGTTTCCTTCTTTCTTTCTTTCTTCATTTATTTAATTTCTGTCTTTTTGTTTTTCCTTTTTTCCTCTCTTTTCTATTCTTTTTTAGTAATTCTTTTTTATTTCTCCTTTTTTTAAAATTATTTCCCCATTTTCCTGTACGTACAAACGGTTACACGATATACCCGTGCTTTCAACAGCGCCTTCAGGTGGGGTTGGTCTAGACAAAATGCACTCAAGAAAGTTCGTCTCTTGTGCAAAAAAAAAAAAAAAAAAAAAAATTTAGTTCGTAATCCTCTTAAAGTAGCATAAGCGACTCTAACATGCATCAAACAAGCATTTTTATCTGAAAACAACAACTTTATTGTAACAACTACAATATCCCACGAATACATGATATTTTAAATATTTTGTAAGCTATCTAGTTTTTTTATTGTTTGCATCCATCGCTCTCTCGGCATTATCAAAACTTAACAAACGTCAGACAATTTTAAACGCTGCTCACTCGCTTGCCAAATCGATTAAATAAGTTAACATTTCAGGCGACTAACTTACCCTAAACGATTACGAAATCTATTGCTCTTTTAAACTTAAAATAAGCCTAACGCCTGGAACTCGGAAATATGGTCCAAGCTTTTGGAAATCAACTCTAAGGAGGTCAAAATCAAAGTTTACGCAACGCGGTCGCTGCTTCTTTTCAGTGTCTGAGTAAGTCCAACAGGGGCTATATTTCGGCCAGAATGCAAATAAGCAAGCTTGCGATTATTTTTCCCCTGTCGATTTCACTGAAGGATAAGGCCTACGAGCTTGTCAATTTCACTGAAGGACAGTACAAGGTCTTTGCGAGGTAGTTTCAAGTCCCTGCAACTGGGAAATATCGTCCAAGCTCCGTGAAATCAAGACTAAGTAGGTCAAAATCAAAGTTTGCCCAGCCCGGTCTCTAAGTCTCTGAGTAGGTTAAAATCAAGGTGTGCGTAGCCCGGTCTCTGCTTCTTTGCAGTGTCTGAGTAAGCTTTTTTTCGGCCAGCATGCACATAACCAAGCTTGCCATTATTTTTCGCTTGTCGATTTCACTGAAGTAAAAGGCCTTTGCGAGTTAGTGTGAAGTCCCTGAAACTCGGAAATATCGTCCAGTCTCCTGGAAATCAAGTCTAAGTGGGTCAAAATCAAAGTTTACGCAGCCCGGTCTCTGCTTCTTTCCAGTGTCTGAGTAAGCGGTATATCGGCCAATCTGCAGATATCCAAGCTTTCCATTATTTTTCGCTTGACGATTTCACTGAAGGACAAGGTCTTCTCGAGTTAGTTTAAAGTCACTGAGATTCGGAAATATCGTCCAGTCTCTTGGAAATCAAGCCTAACTAGGTGGAAATCAAAGTTTGCGCAGCGCGGTCTCTATAGCTACTTCTTTCTAGTGTCCGAATAAGCTATATTTCGGCCGGCATGCGCATAACCAAGCTTTCGATTATTTTTCGCTTGTCGATTTCACTGAAGGACAAGGTCTTCTCGAGTTAGTTTTAAGTCCTTGGTACTCGGAAATATTGTCCAAGCTCTTGGAAATCAAGCCTAAGTAGGTGGAAATCAAATGTTTGCGCAGGCCGGTCTCTACTTTTTTCCAGTGTCGGAGTAAGTTTAACAGGTGCTATATCTCGGCCACCATGGACATAAACCAGCTTTCGATTATTTTTCGCTCGTCAATTTTACCTTAGGACAAGGTCTTTGCGAGTTAGTTTCAAGTCCCTGGGACCCGGAAATATTGTCCAAGCTCTTGGAAATTAAGCCGAAGTTGTTGAAAATCAAGGTGTGCGCAGCCCGGTCTCTGCTTCTTTCCAGTGTCTGAGTAAGTCCAACAGGGGCTATATTTCGGGCCACCATGCGTATAACCAAGCTTTCGATTATTTTTCCTTTGTTGATTTCACTGAAGGACAAGGCTTTTGCGAGTTAGTTTGAAGTCCCTGGAACTCGGAGATATCGCCCAAGCTCTTGGAAATAAGTCTCTGCTTGGTCTCTGCTTCTTTCCAGTGTTTGAGTAAGCTATATTTCGGCCAGCATGCACATAACTAAGCTCGCGATTATTTTCGCTTGTCGATTTCACTGAAGGACAAGGAAAGATGTGAATTTCATCACAGTGGCGCTTAAATCAAGGGTCTCGGATTGGCGTTTAAATTTTACTTGCCCGCGAGGTAAAAGGCAGGGAACCAGGTCTTCTTAACCCTTTAAAAGTAAATTTAACAGCCTTCATCTCACCAAGGTGGCAAGGAACATCAGGCTTTATTTTTTTTCTAGCTGCTAGGCGTGCACGAACAGTCCACATCGAAAGCATAAATTAAGCCCAGCCTGCGCCGAAATTTGTATTTAATAACATTAAATTTGTCCCAAATTTGAATTGGGACTAAAGATATAGAATTTTCTCCATAAAACACCACAGAGGACTTGATGTCGTAGTCAATTTGAATTTGAGTTGTAACAAGGAAAAAATCACTAAAATCCATGAGATACACAGTTCGAATAAAATCAACTTGTACATATTTTAAAACGTTCCCTTTCGTTCGTTCGTCAAGCTCATATACGAAACTCCTGTAAAAGATGTCCGTATTTGCTATACACTATAACTACCATTAACACCACAATTCTCTTTTATGATAGCAAAAAAACTACCTATGATATCTGTTATATACGTATTCAATAGCGACGTCTTTAGGCAGTGACAACAACAACTGAATTTATCATTTGCTTTTGAATCATCTGTTCTTTTAAGACGGCAGGTCTCGCAGATAACGGGTAGCTGATCTCCAACGAGGTATGTTCGCTTGACAATTGTTCGTGAGTTCTCATTGTCATGCTTTGATAGCAAACAAGGCCTATATACTCTTCCAGTGTCAGTTAATTCCTCGTACCCTCAAGATATGGTACTCAGTCCCCCACAAGAGATCTCCGGATGTACTTCCGTCGCCTTGTAATTACGTTCCCAGATTCGTTTCGTCACTGTCTTGCGAGGACTGATGAACATTTGACGAGGTGTTACTTAGACGGAAAGGACTACGTTGCCGGCCGCTTATAGACTCTATTCTGGCAAAACAACTCCCGGAAACAACTTCCCACATGATCATAGAGCATTTAGGCTGCGGGCTTGGATTTGTGTCGACTGCGTCATGTTCTTGTTCTTCGATTGGAGGGGTGGCACTCCAAAGTTTTCGTCCTGATATGCTCCTTAGGTAATTCTTTTTTTTCTCCGGCTCACTCGTTTTCCTAATGGTAATCTCCTGAGGGGGCTCTCGCACCCGCTCCGCCGCTAAGACGCACACAGGTCCCAGCCCTTCTCGCCTTAGCCCCTTTCCAGTGCTTATGACGTAGCTTTGTTCGGTACCGCACGGACCAGGGCCATTAATTAGAGTGAGGGTCCGCGTTTCATCAAAAGGATGAAACCACGTGAGCAGATACCCTGTTTCGGAATCAAAGATCAAAATGTGGCCACTCGCGATCCCCACCCACAGTGAGTCGCGCGTGGGCTCAACGCAGGTAATACACGCAGCGGCGTCACCGCTATCCTTGCGTGCCTCTTCTTCAGTGGAATCTGCGCCGAGGCTCTTCAGGATAGCTACGCAGTCGATGTTGAAGAGATTCCGTCTGGTTTCGACGTCCCATTTGCTGAGGACAGATCTGCAAACGGACAGAACGCCTTGCTCGTCAAGACAAACCTTGAGGAGGGAGACCTGGGTCTGAGGGTTGTTCTCCATTCCTTTGGGGCCGCCGTACCACATGGCGTCAATGTCGAACGCTTCCATTTCGCCGGGTTTCGTAAAATATCTGAAAATATACCGACTGGTTGATACCCAGAGTTTATCCTGTGCGACAGTCAGTGACAGAATTCGGTGGCGTCCCACTTTGAAACTGCATAATGTACGCTTTTTGTCGCTTTTCTTCATTTCTGTTTTCAGGACGCAGCGCACTTTGCCATCGCTCAGTCCAACAAATATATACTCATCATTCGACGACACGCAAGTGATCTGCTCGTCAAATGGCATGGATGTCACGTACTTAAAACGAAGTTCACTTGAGCTAGCATAAACATAGATTAAGTCCGCGGGGCCGCGAACGGCGATCAACACGTAAGGCTTCATAAAATGCATGCACTGAATCTGAAAGGCAAGAGGCTGCTGTTGTTCGGTTTCAATAGAAAACGAGAACTTCATATCCAGCGTGCGACCATCGTAGATAAAAATTCGGTTTCCTGAATGGTCATCACACGCCAGCCACAGATCGCAGAAATCTGGCACCAGACAGGCATGCCGCACAGATTGCTGCTGAGGGTTAACGGCCTGCTTAGCTAGCAAACATTGGAAAGCTGGGTGACGGACTTGCTCAGCTATCTGGGAAGACGTCGGTCGTTTCATCGGGCTATCCGACCAGCAACGAAGCATGAGTTCGGTAAGAGTCGGAAGACCGAATGTCGACACCGGAACCTCCCGCCACTTCGGACGCTCGCCGGCGATCACAGCAGCGTTGATTTTAGGTTCGGAATCGTATTCTTCAAACGGAACTGACCGAGTAATGATTTGGTACAAAAGGATCGCATACGAATACACGTCCACTTGAGATGTGTACTCCTCTTTGTTTGCGCACTCCAGCATCTCGGGCGCGTGGTTACCGCATGAACCCGCACACGAAATGAGACCGGTAGAAGTCGCAAAATTCGCCGTGCCGAAGTCGATAAGTTTAACGTGAAGATCAGCTGGCTCGTCCAATGACCAAACTAGGACATTTTCGGGTTTTAGGTCTCGGTAGATGACGCCCAAATCGTGCAGGAAGCGCAACGCATCGGCAACTTGGTAAGCGATGCGAAATAGTACAATGCGATGAATGGGCATCGGATTGACAATGATCTCGGTGAGAGCTCCCCGCTCCGCCAGTTCCAGTACGAGGCATAAGGGACGAAGACAGACGCCAATGATGTTGATGAGGAACGGATGCTGCCGCACGCGGCGTAGCACGTTCAATTCTTTGCGCGCCTCGCGGTAATGCCTCAAGGGGTCTGTTTCGTCGCTTTGAATGTAGAACTTGATGGCGACGGCTTGTCCTCGGCATTCACCACGAATAACCTGAGGGAAAAGACGACATCAGCAAGCAGTTCGCAGGAATGCGGTCGGTGGTCATACGTTTAGTCGTTAACTTTCATTATTATATAGCTAGCTCCGCGAGCGGGCAAGATGAATCAAATCCTGTGCTGTGATTGGCTACCCGAGCGGACAAGATGGAGCTATCTTGCCCGCTCGGGACTACCCGCCGTGTCCCGCGAGAAAAATTTCCCCGAAAGCAATATAATAAATCCTTTATTGACCAAGCTTGTTCGGCCAAGATGGCTGGATATTGGCCTCGTTCTTTTTTTGCGAGTTTATGGACCTCGACTCCGTCTCGGTCCATAAACGCGCAAAAAAAGAACTTGGCCAATATCCAACCATCTTGACCTCACACTTGGTCAGTAACCCATATATATATTGTATCTGACACCAAGTAACAGAAGTCTAAATGCGGCCTCGTCCCCAAGGCTTTACAGCCCCCTCGGACTTCAAGGAAAAAGATGCCCTGGGGATGATCTTGGTCTGCATGAAAACGTGTATTTCAGGAAATGGTCGTTCAATTCTATTTTTATAAAACTAGTAATATATATTTCGCATTCTGATTGGTTCTCCAGAGAAACAACCTGCGACATCTTGTAGGCTAGACTTACTTCATGAAAGGTCGAGAGACGCAAAGAAAAAACAAAGACTACCAAGTTCTCTCACTTGTAATGCGACCTCGACGCGATTTATATAACCAGCCAACATTTTATAGCTAATCTAATACTTTTCATTTTCACGCATTACTTAAAATTCGCGGAAATTAAACCCCCTGATATGTGACTCATTTACTTGTCCTGAGCCAAATAGAGATCGGTCACAGTGATGACAAGAAATAAAGATTTGCTTTGTCCATTGATACACGCGTTACTACTGAACAATAAGATTTCCTATTTATTAGACTGGAAGCTCCGTTGTTTCTCAAGCACCATCAAATTTCACCCGGGAAAATTTTACCGGCCAAACTAGAGAGTTTCTACGTTCCGCGAATTGCCCGAAAACAAGGCACTACACTACAACATTGAAGGCTTGCGATTAGTTTAATAGAAGGAGATATGCCGAATTTTTCTTAGCAAAATGACAACGTACCTTTCCGAAACCACCGCTGCCCAGCCGTTTTGACTCGGTGTCCTCATAGGTGATCTCGTCATGCGACAACAACAAATCGGCATCTACGTCATGTAACATGATGTCAGGTGCCACTTTGTGTAGATTAACCTTGATTCGAGGATGACGGGGACAGGGAATTGTATCTGACCTTGAACTTTGAAGCTGGCATTCAGCAAACGAGAACTTGTTCGGTTCAAGACCCAGGCGTTCGCACACGACGCAGGGGATGAGCTGCCTGACCTTGGGTTGCTGGCCGTCCGTGGACGAAAACTCCTGATACCACTCCCGAATCAGGGTGTCGATGTGGTCTACCACGTAGCTTAAGACCCTCCGACCCTGTGGACAAGGGCTTACTTCTGTAACGACCAACTGTCGGTCAGAAGCGGGATCCGGGAGGCAGTACAGCAGGAAGAACAAGCGAGGGTGACGAAGGCACACTCCGGACTTCCAGCAATGAAGGAAGCCATGGTCAATCAGCGTCGCCAGGTCTGTTGGTAACTGCGGGAGGCTGTCGATGGGGAAATCTTCCTTGAATGGGCAGTAAGGAAGATGCGATGTAACACTGCGGTGCTTGGCTCTGCTGCTATCTCTAACGTTACTTCTGCCAGGATCCGGCGTCGCCGAAGGACTTCTAGAATGGGCTCCAGTCTCCGGCGATTCTACTGAGATCTCGGGGAGAAGGGGCGGGACTGAGCCTGGAGAATCGTGTGACGAAGTCTCGGCATTGGGAACCTCTCCAATTGTTTCATTCCAATCGGTGCTGACTGAGTTGTCTGACACATGGCTGGCTGCTAAGAAAAGAAAAATTTATCGGCTTATTTAATCTTATTTAAACGTGAAAATAATTGGGCTGGAACCTCAAGGTTTTGTTACTAATTAATTACGAGGTCACACACAAGTAAAAAGAAACTGAAGAACAGACGTGTTTGAAATACGGACGCCAACCAGAAGTCAAGTATTCTCTGGTTGGGCGCGTCTTACTGCCTTTCGCCAAAGTGTAGCGGAGCTCCGGCGGCCCGAAGGGCCGCTAAGCGGAGCACCATAATCATATAGGAAAGAAAAGAAAACCAGCTAGCTGTTAACCTATCAGCTCCAGCTAATAGCTTGACAGAGACATGCAGCCTTGTTTTACAGCGTACATCTTTGATATTGGACATCCATGTTATGGTCAATTGAAAAACAAAACAAGCTATTCGCTGACCAGTATCACGTGACCATATCGCGGACTTAAGTTTGGAGCTCTGACCAAGTGCTGGTTTTTCGATTGGATCGCGGGCTCAAGCGAGGTTTACCTGTTGTAATTAGGGCCGTGTTGTTCGGAAGCCGGTTAACGCTAACCCAGGATTGAAAGTTAACCGAAGTATAAATTTGCCTTGTATAAAAATGTTTTTCACTATTTATGTTTTGTGTAGTTGACAATTATTCAAACTCAAAAGAGAGGGCCAAACAATATAAACAGAAAACCTCACCACAAAGTTGCAAACTTCAAATCAAAATTCTCGCTTATCCTGGGGTAGCTCAGGCGGGCTTCGAACAACCCGACCCAGGAGCTCCGCTTTTAGGGTTAGCTAAATATATGTTTCTTAGACGCAAAAGCGAGAGCTTTCCAACGCATTGACAGGACTGCAAAGGCACACGCCACAAAACAAGAAAAACAACTTCTGGTTACCACCCGTGGTTCAACAACGAGAGCACTTAACGTCCTAAGAAAATAATGGAAACATTGACCACAGAAATTACAATTTACTCTTTTTACCTGCAATTTCCTCGTCACCAACAACAGTCCGTATCTCTATGGATGTGTCCCCTGCCTCGCTGACGTTAGATCCCCGACTAGAACCGGTGTGAAAACATTCTCCATCAGACTCTTTATCCGACGAAATGCTGTTTGATACAGAGGAGCTGACCGAGTGATTAGATGCCACCTCACAACTGTCGCCTTGAAACTTTTCCTCTGACACAGATCGGTGAAAATAAGCCTCTTTCAAACACGACTCCGTCAAGGACTGGAACTGATTAAGGCCATCGGTACCAGGGTCTTCGTTAAAGGGACGTATTTCAGGATCTTTGTTTAGCTCCATTAATGAAGGATCCTTGTGGTGTCCATCGCTTTTTTCGTGTGTCAGTGGATCTGGGGTACATGATCTGGAGGTGGCAGAGTGATAAGGCACGCTATCGCTGTCATCGCTATCGTAATTTTGAGAAAGATTTAATTCAAGATGACCATTGAACCTTTCAGAACAAGATTCTAAACATGTGTCTTTCGAAGCGAGAACCTCGATGTCTTCATCGGCTGCGCCACTGGCGAGTTCATTTGGTCGAGATGAATCTACCAAGTCAACATCTTTTCCATCGAAATTCGAAAGTGCATCGTTATCAGCCGCTGAGGGACCTTCCGCAACATCGGGGTTAATGTGAAACTGATTGGGATTGAGTGTTACACAGGAGCCCTGTTCAGAGCTTGTGCGTGATGCGCCAAAATGCGCATTTTCGCCTGAGTCTCCGTGTGACAATTTCTGTCGCAAGATTGGTACAGCCGAGTCGCTTTTGGGAGTTTCGCTTTCGAGGTCATTAATTTCGTCATGGCGGCGGTGTGTTCCCGGGTCAGTACCATGTTTAAATACTCTTTCATTCCTCCACGAACTATCGGCTTTGGAACCAACAAAGGGATAGGACGCAGTGAGCTCGCCTGGCGCCCTGGCACGAGCTTCATCGTCGTCGTCTGAACTGTACTCGAAACCCGAATCACTCCGAGAGCTTCCACCTTCCAAATCGGAATGACTGAAAAATCGGCCGTTGATGAAGGTTCCCGTACGGTGAGAACTGAAGAATCGAACGAGACCGCGGAAGTCACCAGGCGAACCTGGCAGATTCTCAAACGACCCACCAAGAGAAGCTTCGAAGGTAGCCAGTACTTCATTGTCACTGTCGGCAAGACCCCCTGTGGTTGAACTCTCTAGGTCAAGGGGGCATTTGCAGCAGAATGGATCGAGCTGAAACGGGCTCGAGTACTCCTGTCGATTGAAATCTTCTCCGCCCGACAGCATATCCTTCATGTAAAACAACAGGCGCGAAATCAGGCGACTCCAGAATCCAAACGGAATGCAAGGCAAGGAATGGATTCGTTTCAGTGTGATAAACGGGAGATCGTCGTTGGTGGCCTCATCCGGTTGCCCGGCGGGAAGTTTGGAAGGAATCAGGACGCGGTTTTCGTCTAAGGAACATGCGATCTGGAAGCGATTCAACAGACGGATGAATTGCGGAGCGTTCCGGTATGGAAAGAGTTCACCTTTGAAAATCTGGGGCAGGGCGTCCAGGTTTAAGATGCCATTGCGAATGAATCGGTTCACTTCTTGTAGCGTCACAATCTGTGCCATCAACTCGCAAAGCCACTGAGGATCAATGAAGTACAGATCTTGCAGATCTTGGTTTGGGTCGTCGTAGTGCATCAAAATGCCTACACAAAGATCAGAGCATTTATTGATACCTTTGTGTTTTTATAAATCACGTCGAATTACCTTGGGAGCACTACTGATTACAAAATCTACCGGTTGTCTAATGCTGCGAGACATGTTCATTTCAGGAAGGGGGGTGGGGGGAGGGGGGGGGGGGGGAGGAGGTTACACTGGGCATTTTTTCTTGCAACTTGTTTCCCAAAAAATTGTGAAACAAGAAACAAGAAACATTGCCTGGCGTGACAGCACCTTTAAATCCTTAGTTAGCGTTTCGGTTTCATTTTAGATTTCAACTCGTTACCCGCACAGTTCAAGCAGGTCAGATATTCTTCGCTCCTTACTCCTTGGC
Organism: Orbicella faveolata; assembly: GCF_042242905.1. Lineage (NCBI taxonomy): Eukaryota > Metazoa > Cnidaria > Anthozoa > Scleractinia > Merulinidae > Orbicella > Orbicella faveolata. Next base: position 12,492,848 of record NW_028301552.1, read on the forward strand.
AATGGTGGTGGAAGAAAATCATACCGTTCCCCGGTACAGAGATAACTCAACATTACGATACGATACGATAAGATACCTTTATTAAATATGACGAGAAGTGCAGCTTGTATGCCAATCAATCGCTACATTAAGTGTTTAGAAATGGCTAAATAAAACCACTTTAAATAAAATAACTTTAACTCGAAGGACAAGCATGCCACTAATGTCAAGAGCGGCCGTGTAACCAGAGAAAAAGTGTCAAGCACGAGAAAACACGCAGCGGGTCTCAAGCTTGGAAAAACGTGCCTTAGCCAATCACAACTTGTTTTGGCCTTGCTTGCGATTGATTGGTTATAGCGCACTTGACAATTAACCAATCAGAGAGCTCAAACTCACCTCTCTCGTGCATAAACTTAGTAACCTCCACTAAGTCATTAGTGTCCTCGATGTCCAATGTGTCATTCTTAATGGTGTCCAGGACAAGTGCCTCGTACTCGGATTTGTGCATGATTGGCAATCGTCCATTATCCCGCAACTCCTGTCGCTTGGCTTCAATGATATCTGCCACTAACAAAAAGCTGTGCGGAATCTTTTCGCCCATTACTGACACTTGCCCGCGTTCACTCTTCTGGAGGTTCCTGGCAACGTCGTAAATGGCTATACGGAGGTCATCAATGCCTTTATTTCAAAAAGGAAAGACGAAAAAAAAACAGTCTTTTTCAGTGTAAAGGTGGAGGGAGGGGGCGAGCTGAATGACCATGATAGAGCCTCGCGTGGGATCCTTAGTCTGTAAATTCTCCTGTACACGGTCGTGAAACTTTTATACTTTTTGATGTCAATGCATTAGAAATCAGCACGTCATAGTTCTCAATTTTGCTGTCTGTATGCTAAAATGTAGCGAATTATTATAATTAGATTCATAACTTTGCACAGCGCATGTTGTTGCCATTAATGGTCTTCAGAAGTGAAACCTGCAATTTTGCATCCGAGATTACGCGCCAGATATGGAATACACGATTTCCGTATTCTCGGTATTGGACTGGAACTAGCATGCAACCGAGGCTAATGCGGGGAGTTTTTCAAATACAAACTGGGACATAAATCTCTTTGTAATGATATTCCCCGGCATGAGTATATGACCTATTCCGCGCACTGATTTACAAGAGAGGCAAAAACTTTGTTTTAGCCAGCGAACAGGCAAAAAGACAAACGCCTGGTAGCAGGTTTACTTGGGGTACCCTATTGCGTCATGATGAACGCGGATTGGCCGTCTTTCCATAATTTCTCTCTTAGAAGCCAATTACCTCCAGCGATGCAAGTAAATATATAACTAAACTATGAATCGTGAAATTACTAAATCGGTTACTTTCAAGGCAAAGAGCTGAGCTGCCAGTAAGCTATGTAATCGTTTCAGTTGGTGTTTTTCTTGCTTAAAGCTTAGACACAAAATCCCTTTGTTTGCAGACGCCTCTGCAGTTTTTACTTTCGGCCGACACATCAAGCCATTACAGTACACAAACCTTCTCTGTTGTCAGGTGCACAACTAACTTCCTTGATATCCTTGACATTGATTCGACTGTACTTCGGTAACAAGACCAGCTCCTTCACTAAGTCGCGCATGCGCTCCTGGAATCCGGGTTCCTTGTTTTTCTTAACCTTGTCCAAGTGTGTGCCCACTATGATGAGGCTGGTGTTGGAAGCGCTGGCAGATATGGTGTCCAACCAGCTCTTCAGCATCTCGACTCCGCTTTCACCTACCAAGAGATAATAAATACATAATACATACCTGTCTTCTTAGGTTTCAAGCGAGGTATCAACGGAGGACCCATCCACACTACATCGGAAGAATTTGAAAATGCAGCTTTATTTCTAAGGTTAGGCCTTCGGTCCACAGCAATCCGTTTTCGTTTCCGTGTGGACGGAAAACATTTTCGGAAGCGATGGTGTCACGATAATCATGTGATTTTCCTGCCCAAGCTTTCCTTGAACACAAATCCAAAATGGCCGGTGATCGTTGCGTTTTCAAATTTTTCCGGCGTATGGTGTCCCGATCACACTAATGCGTTTTCGCACGAAAACGCATTCTTTTTGGTGCGTTTTCACCTACCGTTGATAAAAACGCAGACTTTCGAAAACGGTTTCTAGTGCAGCGTGGATAGATGAAAACGAAGGCTTTTGAAAACGGTGCCGAAAAAAGCGTCATATACTGTGGCTTCCATCAGCGTTTTCGGTCGTTTCTGTGTGGACGATAGGCGAAAACGTATCAAAAAGTATGCGTTTTCATACGAAAACACATTAGCGTGGACTGGTGAAAACAAACCGAAAATTAAACCTGACGCTAGTGTGGTCGAAAATATTTTGCTTAGTCTTCCTTGAGACGAATTCGGGTACTGTTAAAAACACATTAGTGTAGTCGGGTCCTGAAGTTTTCAGCACCTGAGTACACTCAGACGCCTGCTGAGAAAAGATTAAGTCTCCCAACACCACCTTAAACAAAACTTATCACAGTTTTGCTAACAAGAAGTGAAAACCACGGACAAGGACTATTACACTTAGTTTAAAATATTCCATTTCCATGTCCTGAATAGCACTCCGGTTAGCCTGAAAAGAGCAAAGGTTAGCCTGTCGTGAACGGTGCACCGGTTAACCTGTTTACGGTTAGTTAAAAAAAAAATTACAATACTTAAAAGAGGAAGCCACATCAGCCTTAGCTGGTATTCATGCAGATCCTCTATCCTGGTCGAACTGGAATTTGGAGATGTTGGTTTTTGTGGGAGGAAAAACGGAGAACCCGGACAAAAACCGGCGAGAACCGACAACAAATTCAACCCACATAGAACACCGGGCCGGAATCGAACCCGCGCCACTTTCTTGGGAGGCTCTGCTCCCCAGTTCTCAAAAATTGTATCGTTAACAAAATACAAAAGGGAAATTTCTGACAGCCATCACCGAGTGTTTTAAAAACGCTATCCGGCTGCCGGACAGCTAGACGCAGCACTGTTTCAAAATCCGAGTTACGTTTATTATAAATAATGTACAAAGGCATGTGCTGCTAGGGAAAAAACTGTCGTAATACAGTCAAACCTCTATTAAGCGGCCCCCTATTAAGCGGCCAACCTTTATTGGGCGGCCAGCGTCCAAAGTCCCGAAAAATTGTCAGTTATACTGTAATAAAAACCTCCATTCAACGCCCATACCATTCAACTTTTATGGTATTAAGTATCGCGAGAAGTAAAGAATGATATGGTTACAGTGGTACATCTGCCTTACCTTCTTCCAGGTTCCACACCAGTAGGTAAAGCGCCAGAGTGGATAGAAAACATTGATGTGTTGTATAGAAGTCTTCTTGACCACCAAAATCCCAAATTTTGAAAACGAACTCCTGGTAAATCGGGAATAGACCGTAGTCCTTTCGATTGTAACGGAATTCATCCATGGCAATTCCTGCAGAAAAAAAATAAAACACAGAAAATTCACTTTTGAACACAGTTCTTCATTAAGCATCAAGTAAGCTTATATGATGAAACGGCCCTCTGTATACCTTCTTAATCACTCCCGAACTGAAAATCAAAACTTTTCCTCTCCCTTTTTGTGACCTACACTGTAACAATATAAAAAATGTTACAGTACTGATTCTGTAAGGAGTAAATAGATGTTGTTCACTCTCGTGAACTTGAGGGTTATTAAGTTAACATAATCAGTGTGTCTTTTTATAATCCTGAAGAAAACAACGACAACATTATCAACGTGTCTGGGTAAACTGATAGCCGAGAGTGAAACCCTCTACTTATTGGAGACACCTAAATGTTAAGATTAAGGAACTATTTACAGCGTTAAAAGTTAAAATTAAGGATCTATTTACAACTGTTAAACATTAAAAGAAACATTCCCCACCGTTTGTCGATTTATTTTCATTGTAACTGTAGTTTCTCATCAGCCGATGCTTCAATGTTGTCTTGCCTTGAGCAGCCCTGCCTACCAGCATCAGCTTCATGGTGTAATACCCCTCTGATCTGCGCAGTATGTTTCGAAGATACGTGATGGTTTTGATGCCATTTCTCTTTATTTCCTCGGGAGGATCTGTCAACTTTAAACACCAATGAAAGAAAAACGTAACTACACGCCAAAACAGTGAATAAAAATGTAAAAACAGGCTCAATATTGCCGTTCTGGAGACCAAAATCTCTTCTTGAGGCCCAGACACTGCCGAGGAGGATAGGGAGGTGGGTGACGTGTAAAATGAAAAAGGCAGGGCTGATCATGTTGTCAAGGGCATGGTTGCCACAGACATCTCTCTTCAAAATTCCCTGACTTTTCCCTCATAAAAATAAAACTTCCCTGACCAAAGAAATACAAAATGTCAGGTCCAGTAGGGGCTTCCTCTTCCACTCATTTATTACGAGCGATAATTTTACACAATTTTCCTTCTTCATTAATGAAAAATATTGTTGAGATCATAGTGACCCCAAATATTTCTTCCAACAATCACTGGCATTAAACCAGACGTATTAAATCCTGTTGACAATTTTCCCTGACTTTTCTTCAAAATGCCAATTTCCCCTGACTTTTCCCTGACCTTGAAGAATTTTTTTCCCTGACCATTCCTGAGCCTGTGGCAACCCTGAAGGGGCTCAAATTTCAAATTTGTAGCTAATGGTACCGCCAGTGAATTATCCTGGTCCAGTTTAGGACATGAGACCAGAAACTAAGTTTTGCATTGGAAATATTAGTGCCATGGGAAAAAGTGAGTTCAACGAAAACATGCAAAACAAGACTCTGCTACCTTTTAGGGTATCCTTTCAATATTTTGAAGTCTTTCCACACAACTCCCACCACCAGACGGGTACTGGAGGGGGGGGGGGGGGTATGTAAGTAGACTGTCACATGAGGTGGTCATAAAGGTTAGGTAGTTAAAGTCTGTATACGAGCCAAGTGGCGCATCAGGCCAGAGCTTATCTCCAATTTCTGTAGCATGAAGTGACTAGGAGTATTTCTACTCCACCCAGGATGGGATGCTGGGCTATCCCAGGGTTACCCCCAGCATTAAATTCCCCAGTACCCATTTATACACATGGGTGGAGAGAGGCACTGTGAGAGTTAACTGTGTTGTCCAAGAATGCAACACACTGTCCACTGCCAGGGCTCAAACCTGGACCTTGAGTGCAGTAACCATGGGGCCACCTCACCTCTGGCTCTCACATGAAGTGGAAACTCAGTGCAAATTACTCCATGTTGCATTGCCCTCAGCTTTTTTGGGGTGTCACAGTTCATGAGCCAAAAGTAAACTCAAATATTGTGCACATGTAGTGAAGCAAGATCGAAGACACAAATAATTTGCACAGCAAAAGCACATCAGTTGATATTATAGGTACACAATGTGTGCAGAAGGAGCAATTCATACATTGATCATGTTAATTACAACCCTCACCTGATCCAAATTTTCCAATTTAAGCATTTCAATGTTGGTAAGTCGTCCCATCTGTGGTGGAAGCTGTGTCAATCTAGGGTTACCTGACAGATCCAGTGACTGCAAGGTTGTTATCGCACAGATACACAGAGGCACTTCGTACAAATTATTTCTTGCTATGTACAAAATTGACAACTTGGCATTTGCCATGCTCTTAGGCAACGTCTCCAGAGAGTTATCATTTAAATTGAGTGTCTTCAGAGAGGGACTCCATTTACATTTCTTAGGCAGTTCGACAATTTTGTTCTCAGACAGCCGCAGATCCCGCAAACTTGACATCTCAAGTAGACCAGCAGGGATAGTCTTCAACTGATTCCTCCTCAAGTCTAAACAATACAGTTTGGTCAAGATGGTTATGTTACTTGGAACGCTTGTAAGTAGATTTGATGCTAAGAAGAGTTTTTCCACCCATGTGACATTTTCTAGCCATGAAGGATCAATGTCACCCAGGGCCAGTTTGGGCCAATCAATTCGTTTCTGCACTTGATTGCAATTGGTACTCAAGAGGAAGATTCCCGCAGCTTCCTTTTTCTTCTGTTGAATAGCTAATCCAATAGGTACTGCAATGTTAAAGGAGTCTCTGTCAGAAATACACATCCTGCAAAAACAAAACAAAAAATATTTTAAAACAATTCAATAACAAGATAACCATTGTGAATAAAAACAATAGGTTAAGTCCATGTTGGGCCAAGTGGTTCATAAAGCCAGAGCTTATCTGTCCTTCTATTGCTGGAGCAGATCTAGGGGGGTTCGGGGGTTTGGCCAGACCCCCTACATTAAAAAAAAGTGAGACATTATTAATGCACTGACTTGGCCTCAGGATGCTGGAAATCCCATTTCTGGGGACCTCAATTTTAAACTTTTTATGACGGAGGTTGCCCTTGGACCACCCTACAGGGGACCACCTTCTGCAGCCCATATCTTGAACCCCCTTCGCTAAAATTCTGTATCTACCCCAGTATAGCATTGTGCAACAGGAGTGTATCTATTCTCCCCTAGATGGGATGTTAGTCCACCACAAGGTTACCCTCCAGCTTTAAATTTGCTGGCATCCATTTATTCCCTGGGTGGAGAGGAACAGTGTGAAAGTACAGTGTCTTATTCAAGAACACAACACAATGACCCCTGTTAGGGCTTGGCAGGGTTGAAGTGTGGGTTGGGGTCATTAGGCTGAGGAGCAGGACAGGGAGTAAGAATCACTCTCCATACTCTGCTTTCCTACCTGTACCTGTCTCGCAAGTCCAATCCACACTAAGTGCATTTTGTACTTCTCTCCTGCTCCCCCCTTCCGCCTTCCTAGAACTCCTTTTTCCTGTCCTCATCCCTCCCATACACAATATCTCTCCAACCTCTCTTTTCCAATTCCTTATCAACAGACTGTACTCTTGAGCACTGCACTGCACTGCACTCTCTAGCTGGGAGGTAGTGTGGAATATAACTCTCCCCCCTTGTGAGGGGAATTTAACTGCAATTTGCTCCCTGTCACTTCATGCTACAGAAATAAGGATCTGCTCCAATGCATAGAGCACTTTTGCAAAAATTCAGAATGAAAATCACAGTCCTCATTGACAAGCAAATACCTCATTCTAGACAAAACATCGTGGGTTAGTACCACATCGTTTGGTAATTCTGCAAGGGCTTCCCGCTCATTTTCTTTGTCAACCTCAACACTCATCAAGTATTTTAAAAGCTTCTTTTTATCATGTTTTGCGGCATAGCAGGTTAGCAACATGGCAGCTGCATCACAGGCATGGAACTTCAATGCCTCACTGATGCAATCTCTGAGTTGTAAGGAATGTCGTCCACCTGTGATAACTAAAGAACAGATGGCATCCATGTGGCCTCCTCGTGAAGCTTCCAGTATTGCCTCCTTAAAACAAGATGGTACAAGATCTTGTAATCGAATCGATGTCAGCATCTCTCTCAAGTTTGGACTGTTTTCCCTGGCTGCCTTTTTGACCTCTGTGTGTGGAACAGAAATGAACCATTTTAGTATCAGGGAGTTCCCAAATTTGTAAGCATAAAGGAAAAAGAGTAGTACGCACCAAACAAAATTCATTTGAAATTAATTATCTGAAGATTTCACGAATCATTATTTTTGCAAGTCCCTGTGAAAGATAACCCTATACCTGCCAACTTTTCCTAAGATGTAATCATGATTTTCGTATCCATATTACCTGAATTTCAGAAAAAACATCCGATGACTTCTGAACTTTACTAAAGACATTCTGATGACTTCATGAACACTGCTGAAGATTCCTGAAGATGTTGCAATGAATTCCCTCAAACTGAAACACGGCTTTTTAGCTTGTTATTTAGGACTCAAATGAGACATTAAGTACCATTCACTCACCAGGACTATTTCAGTTGGAAATTGAATTAAATTATTCATGCTAATGGTTACTGACCAAGTTAAGTCCAGAATTGTGAGTCACGCATGTGAAATTGTCACGTATGCATGTGATCGACATTTTAGATCTGCAGGTGTGTGACACATGCATTATGTGTGTGAGTTGGTATAAACCTCAATTATGGCAATGTTTGCTTGACCCCTTGAGTGCCTGACCATTGTGTCTGCTGTCTGCCACACCACTTTCACTGAAAATGGGTGTCTAGTAAAAGCCTTCATATGCCATGTAAGCTTTTTCACTTAACCTTATATTAAGACATGTACACATTTCTGAAAGGTCATAAAAGTGTCTCCTCAATGCAGTTAATTTCACTGAGGTTGACGTAATTTAATATCCATTAACATCGCAGCAATGGGAAATTAGAACTCTGTTGAAAAACCTCCTTCAAATCTCAGGTGCCAAAAAAAGTTGTTTCTGGTGTGCCGAGAGTTTGACTAAATCTCTTAAAATTTTGACGTACCCAGTACGTCATATAGGCCCTTGAGAGACTAAAATAATGATGTACTGAGTATGTCACATAGACACTCAAGGAGTTAATATTCATCATTTGCCAATAAATTTGTTGAAGCCCATCATGGTGTGACAATAATTCTAACTTGACCAATTATAAACCAAGTTACCAATCAAATTCCCTCTTTGCATTTAAGTGTCTGACCTTCACTCTTGAGGACACGTGCTGTCTTCTTGCACTTGTGAATCATGGCAGTGTCATAAGGGGTTTTACCAAACTCATCTCTACTTGTTATGTCTGCATTGTGCTTCAAAAGCTCCATCACACAATCTAAATTATCCATTGATGCCGCAATATGAAGAGGTGTGTAGAAGCCGTTGGCTTTGGCATTTGCATTGGCACCATAAAGAAGCAGGAGTCTAACAACACTTATTTGTCCTTGATTGGTTGCTTCATGAAGAGGAGTGTAACCTAGGAAACCAAGTCGTTCCTCCAGCTTGTTGACGTCTGAAATCCCTTGAAGGTATGGGCGGATCGCACTTGTATTGCCTTGACGACACAAGTTGTGCAGATAACCAGCGGTCGAAGATGGACTTGATGCCATGGTGCTTTGTAATAAAGATTTTAAATAATTATTATTACAAATTAATTTTCTTATCATGACTTTATAACAGAAACATTTATTATAAAAATTAAGAAATATATTAACCCATCTGCTGCACATGAAAAGATCTCCAATGTACATGTATCAAATAGCAATTGAAAGGCAACATTTCTTGGCCTGTATTAATTAAATGAATGAATAATTTTATTACTGGGGGGAACCTTGTAAATTTTCTGGCATGCTTCATAGCTGGGTAGCTACAGCGAGCTAGTTAGTGAAAATAAACTATTTGTCCATATGATCAATACATGAGCTTACATTTGTTTGCCTTGCAGCAACGATTTACAGCGTCGATCTTGGAACACGGAAAACTCATTCATTTGGGCTAACAAGCTCAGGGAGTTTGATGTTTACGAAGTTGAACAACTATTAAAAAGCAAATGTCCTGGTAAATGTCTCTGTTATACTAACGGCAGTCAACTGAATTCTATCAAGTTTATGACTGACTACACCGCTTTATAAATTTGAAAGAATATAATGAGTATATCCCAAAAGAGTTTTTAAAGCGCCCTTTGTGTACTTCCAATTAACTTACTAATTAAGCGCTTTAATTTAAAACCGCATCCTTCCTTTGGAGATAAAGTCGAGAGAAATATGTGCTAGTCTTCAATCAGCCACTAGGACTTTATTTGTTAACCTGTTTACACTTGGATTGACCACATTCAGTTCAGTGATCATGCTTGGATGAGTGACTTCCGGTCCATAATTCTTACCTTTCACGGCTTGAAGTTTTTCGCGAAAAATCACCAGCCCCGTTAATGGGGGAACTTGTCCTCGTGACTGCAGAAGAAACTTGGTGAGGTAAAACGTCCCATCTTCGTTCTGAAGAAACAAATGAACTTGATTTAAGCTTAAGTTAAAGTCCGTTGCGATCATCGAGAACACAACCATCGAAGCAAAGCAAGAGAAGATTACACACATGCAAGGTTTCTACCTACCTAGCAAAGAAAGAAAGAAAGCAGGCGGACTTTGTCAAAAACGCGGCTTTGGGGAAAACAGAGTCAAGCGAAGAGTGACTGCATGCTATCGAACACGAAAACCAGGAAGGTCACACAATCCATTAGGTCGATCACATGACTCGAACGTGCCGGAAGTTCCCGATACGACATGGGCTCTTCCGTTAGTGCTCTGGCTCATCGGTCGCCTCTCACACTTAGCAATTGCTTCAGAAGGACATGTATATATGTACATCTTATCAACCAAGCGCGAAAATTTAGACTCCTAAGGTCTTGACACCCAGTAAGGTTCCGAACAAGCTACAATCCTAGACGGAAAATGTTGGGACGCCAAGCAAGTTCTCCCCTCCCCCCCTCCACATAATCAGGTCTTTTCTTTTCCCCTTTCATTTGAACAAAACGCGCCACTTTCCAACCTTGATTAGGGGGAATCCAGCTTAACTGTCCCAGCTATTTCTGTCTGGGATTGTAGGTCAATAAGAGATATATTTCCTGACTGAGAATGGTCGGAAAGAGAATTCCACGATCACGGACAAGAAAGGCGACGTGAACTTGAAAGGTGGAATTCTGACTGAGAGCTGACCTATATTGGCATTTACCTACGTCTAAAGTTTCCACAGAAAAATAGGGAGAGGAAAGTTGGAAGAAAAAGAAAAAAGAATATTTTATGTGTACAGTGGAACCCCCAAAGGGCCATGAAAATAACTGCTTTTTAATAAGCATCCAGCATGTAGATGTAATTTTTAAAATAAATTGAAACCGTTCATACAAAGATTAACATAACTATTTCGAGCGGCCGTATAAACGGAGTAAAATTATAAAGGATTATACAAGGAGGGATTTCCGAATGCGGCCGTTGACCGTTGGGGTGGCCAGATTAACGGGGTTTTCGGATAAGAAAATGTATAGACGTTTCGTCGGGACAAAGTAACCGTAATATAGCTGGTTTTCACATGACGTCCTAAAATTCAAACTACAAAACTATTGATCTTCCTGAGATTTTACTTTAATGATGTATAAGAGCAGCTGAAAACTAATTTTCATACAAATTTTCGATCCGAATAGGTTCTTGGTTTTGTGATACACTACGCTTGAATTTCTAAGCTTTCGCGTGACTCGGCATTTACATGACGGCCTAGAGAGCTGTCATGATGGTTAAAAAAGTGCCTTATTTCGGGGAATTTGGCTATCTGAACAGTTCATGTCTTAGAAAAAGTATTATTTTAATGTTTTAGAGTTCCTCGAGGGATAAATTCACGCTTTTGTAGCAAAATTCAGTGACAAATGTTTCTGTTGTTTTCCGGCCGCCATGTTGGTGCCCATACGGATAGGCACCAGCATGCATGGCGTCTCCGTACAAATCTCTATAAATCCGGGTAAAAAATTTCTCCGCATATCTTGCATAACAAAAATTGCTGAAACCAGAATCTTGGCGAGAGTCTTTGCATATCTACCTTCTTTCACTTCCCAGATTCTGGACTTTATCTATTGAACGGTTTTGATTTTTATTTTGATCTATTTTGAATTGCGTGACACTGAAAACCAGCAATTAAACGAGGTGACTTACGAGATGACCTTAAATTAAGCGGGGTTTCACTGTATATGAAAATGACGTAAATTTTCTTTTAGAAAATAAAGTCATGAGGTCTCATAAATCGATTGACATAAGCATTTTTGTTCGAGATTCGAAGTTAACTATTTTCTGAAAATTGCGAGGCTACCCTCAATTTTCTTTTTGGATTTCAGCAGCCCTTACTCTCCTCTCTTATTAATGAAGAGAGGAGAAAAATTTACTGCCAAAAAGAGGAGGCTTATTTGAGAGGGAAGGGAGAGACGTATTTGAAGAGAGAGAGAGAGAGAGAGGGGGGGGGGGGGGGGAGAAGGAGAGGGGAAGGTAATCTGGGAGCGCGGAGTGGGACGTAATAGATGATTTAAGGTATTATAGTTTTTACTTTCCAGCACCCTTTAAGTCCCTGCAGTACATGGCTTTGTCAGGAATGAGGAATGATTTTGATCGAGAACAATATCTTTGTAGAAATACTTTCAGTTACCTGATTGCAGCAATAACTGCTCTCGACAAGCTTTGTACTCCTTCATTAGGATGGTTGTGGTGAGTTTCACCTCGGTGAGGCCAAACTCCTTGAGAATGTTATCTGTCACGAGGAATTTCTGTGCAATTTCATTCAAGTGTCCTGTGCTGTAGTCGTCCCATAATCCTTCTAGTATTTCCAGCGAATTGCACTCCACTGTGATTATCAAGCTTCCCGTTTGAGCGTCAACGAATAACACTTGGCGCACGTCTTTTAGATACTGAAGGTAGCCATTCAACTCCTCTGGTTTAGACGGGTCAACTGCTTGGAAGTACTTGAACGCAATGAAATTCAAAACTCCCTGCGCTGATGGAATGCCTCCATTTCCGAAGTGTTCTCCCCCGAAACCTCCAGGGGTCGGTGATTGTTGCTGGCAGGATATGACTGGGTTCCCACCGGCACTCTGGGTCTCTCCTTCGGGTTTCCGTGAAGCTGCAACCACCTCATGAGATTGTCCTTGCAGACCAGGTCCTGAAATGGCCTCGCAATTGATCCGAAGTCGAATGCGAGCTGTGGGGAAACAATTTCTTAATGAACTAGACACTGTGGACACTGAAAAACTAGGAACTGAAAATCGTGTGATCTCTACCGCGTGATCCTCTGCATATGGTAACGCCTACCACATGCCTTTCCTCAAACAAGCGTTAAGGCTATACCTACAGAGTATTGGCCCGATGCTTTGGAGTTGTAGCGTTACACGAGCCAACCGCGAGCCCAAGTTAACCTCGAGTCACGAGTCAACATCGAGTCAACCACGAATCAACCACGAGTCAAGCGATTTTTTTTTTTTTTTTTTCGTCATTTTGTTCCAAAAGAAAAATAAAGATTGTAACTATCAGCTCTACTCCGGTAAAATGTCCTCCTAAAAACACAGCACAAACTGAAGTACCCTTCAGAAACAAGTGTGAAGCGAAAAAGGTCGCGAGACGGAAATTAAGGAAAGAACGGCAAATATACTAATGTCAAGAAGCCTAGGAGTCCAAAATCAACCATTGCTTAGATAGCGAAATATTCAAAGATCCCACTATCATACCGTACAAAAAGGGCAGATCGTTCGGGCAAAACTTTCAAAGCAGCTATTACACGTGGATAGGTGTTGTGTAGGCCTGTCACCCCGCCGCGACCGAGGTGAGCCTGTTATAAAATGCCCCGTTGTTAACTGCTAAGACAATCTATATTCATATATTTCAGGTTCCTACAATCTAAATTGGTTTCACTCGTGGTTAAAGGCGGCGAAATATGAGATGCAAAAACCCGCAGTTTGTCGCGCAACATTGTTTCGTTACAAGTTTTGGGTCGATGTTCCGCGTTTTTCACCTTGCGTGATCAACTTTTGTTGCGGGTTGAAGAAATGCAGCAGGCTGATTGGTTGATTTGCATGAGCATGAACAAATTTGTTGCGTCACAAGTTGTGAGTTTGATGAAAAACGAGCAACAAAGCCAAAATTTGTTGCTCAAAGTAGACCCGCGCTCTACTTTTCGCAATAACTTTCTACAACCCGCAACACATGTTTTTGTTGCGCGACAAGTTGATCACGCAATGTGAAAATCGCGAAACATCGACCCAAAACTTGCAACGAAACAATGTTGCGCGACAGGTTGAGGGTTTTTGTATCAGGTATTTCGCCGCCTTAACTCGATGTTGACTCGTGACTCGAGGTTGACCTGGGCTCGCGGTTGGCTGGTGTATTAAACGCTACAACTCGGTGCTTTGCAGTGAGGACTTAGCACAAAGAGGTCATTGAGAGCTGATTTTCTCTCAGTAAGCCCGGCCCCAGTAAGCTTATTTCATAACCGTCCCAGTTGTTCTTTAGTTCTTGCTCGTCTACTATGTCATCTATATCGCCTGTACCAATCACTTCAAATCTTGACTAACAGGAAGAACAGGAACCATTTAGAGTGTTTGTTATTTGTACATCGCCCTTCCTGGACAAAGATACTGGTTTGCAATGTACGAATTTTAGTCTACTGGTTAACTTAACTTTGTTGTTTGTCTTGTTTATTTCAATTTGAATGTATGTGTGACTTAAATTTGTTATTTTGTGTGTGTGTTTGTGTCCCTGACCGAATGATGTAAACAAAATTGTAAATTCTTCTTCTCTGTTAAATCTGGGGTGAAACTATTGTTGTTGTTGTTGTTTTCTGGAACCCACGATTCACAAAACGGTTAGTCAAACATATTTCCCCCTGCAATTGTCGAGGACGTCGAGGGAGGAATAACTGTGTGTGAGTCATATTATTCAACAACTGCTGCAACAGATATAAATTCTAAACTTAAAATTGTAAAACATTAATTTGTCATCAATTTTTCAAACAAAGAAGGGTACAATACTGTGTAGCTAACCTCCATCGGCTTGAGAGCTCTCAGCTGAGGAACCGAGCCTTTCTATCGATTGTTGTACCGTTCCAAGCTGACTTTAATGTTTTGAGCTTCCTCCCGAACTGTTGTCTCTATTGAGAGTGTTTTGTCTTCTAGCCCATCGTGGGCAGCCTTTAAACTTGTTTCCAAACCTCCAATTCTTTGTTGGACTGCTTGAGTTGTGTTTTTCATTTCGGTTGCTAACTGTTCTCTGAGGTCCCGTGTTCTCTCTCGCACTTCTCTCCCTAAGCACTTGACGTTCTCTGTAACAGAGCTTGCCTCAACTTCCAGTACTTCCTGAATACCTTGTAAACTAATTTCCAAACGTTCCATCCCTTCTTGAGCTGCGTTTTTCAGTTCCATCACAGATTTCTTCACTTCTGTGTCGTTTTCGTACCACTTCAGCAGTTCCTGGATGTTTCTTTCGTCTTCTGCTGTGAGGGGATCCGCTAAAAACTTACCAATGGCTTTTTGCCATTCCATCTTCTTTGCACGGCTGATGTGTCCCGCGACTCGCACAAGGGCACCGCTAATTTCCCGCCAAAGGAGAGGAAACGCGCCATCGGTTATCTCCATGTTTTGGTTCACGTGACCGTATATTGAGTTGCGATAATATTTAATTCTCGCCAAATCATCGGGTAAGCTGCAGTCTGTAGGTGCTGGTAGAGCATCCCACCCTAATACAGGAGGGGTCAGGTTGCATATTGTCCTTAGCAACCTGAAGAGCAAGGTAACGTCGAAATCTGTTGACCGGCCGTACGCCCCTGGGGATGGGTAAAGACAGTCCCACTGAGGCTTAGATAGCTTTGCAGATCTGAGTTGCTTCTCTGTGGCTGGATTTTTCAATATCGTTGGTAGACTACTCGGAGGATATATGAGGTCAAAAATTTCCCTCAATAGTGTTGTGCCTCCACTTATTAGAAGTCGTGTAACGCGGTGAAAATTGGCTTTTCCAGTTGTTGAACGGAACACTTCATGTGGGTCTGGCGCCGCCGCCATTGTATTAGTTAGCTTCGGAATAATATGAGGTTCACCTCAGGTCAGAAAATCATTGTACCTAAAGCAAATCGCGTGTCCTTCATCGGGATCTCTACGTAAAATAAAATAAGAAAATAAAATAATAAATCACCCCTATTTATCCTCCGTTAAGATTCACAGCTCAAAGGCTTGTGGGACTGAGTAATTACGCCAGCTGGCGAAAATTCAACGCATATCTTATGAGTCTTCGCATTTTTACAAAATTCGGCGTGCTAAATAATTGATTCATGGAGGCGGTTTTTTGTTTATGTGAAAAATACGAAACAATTGTTGATATTGCGTGACATCGTCAAAACGGTTTCGGCGTGATAGGAACGATCTCAGCACGGTGACCTTCTTTAAGTTAGTAAACTGACAGCTTTTTAGCGTTTTGCATCCGTTTTGCAACTGCCTTTACAGTGCCTGTGATCTCTCATAGGCGGTAGGCTCGTTACCAGCCGCTGTTCGAGAAAGGATTTTTTCATACAGTCACATACGTACTCATATACTTCATGTGCGGTTATATTTTGATCTCATCACGTCACCAGCTCCCAGTTTCTCGTTTGATAGTTCAGTTGGTCAGAGTACTACACCAGTATTGCAGTGGTCATGTGCGAGTCCCGTTCACGCATGAATTTTTAATTTTCAGGCCGGCCGATCAGTACTTGCTCATAACTGAGTTGATCTAACGGTTCCAGGTAATGATGTCTTATTTATCTACTTCCATATAAAACTTATGACATAATTGATCGTGTCATAGTTTCTTACCTTGGAGGTCCGTCTTTTATCAGTTCACCGATGATGCACTATTAAAAGCGGAAATAGCTTACCTCAACGAGCGCGAGTTGCATGACGGTAGCGAACAATAAAACAAGCTAGGACTGGGAGGGTAGGGCGAACCCCTTCCCCCAAAAGAGCTAATCACCTATCAAAGGTCCGTAATGCGTACCCAATATGCCTGAAGAGGAGAAAGTACATGATATCTAATAATCTATACTGGCGAAAATTTTGAAGGAGTGAAATTACTTAGAATGACGGGTCTTTGATCCGCCAGTTTCAACCGGAAATATACTTGGACCTGTACGGCTAGTCGTTCGACGAAGTGCGAAACCCTAACGGCTACCCAGCCGTGGGTAACCTGTTTATTTGTCACAATTACACCAATTACTTTATGGTGGTAACTCCGAATTCAGTCCACGGGGTACAAGATAGTAGAGGTCAGTAGAACACCACGTCACACCGTCAGGAACCTACCACTTACTGGGAACACGCCAATTACACGGCCGGGTAGAAAAAAATCGATGCACAAAAAGAGATCTTGCATCGGCGAGTTTTTTTGTTGCTCGTTGGAAGCCCGATTAAAGAAACAGTACCTATTTTAGCTTATCACGCAACACTCTGGTGTTCTGGTTCTCGGAAATATTAATACCGATGCATACATTTACGTCAGTTCAACCCCTATTTAGCGGCCACCGTCGGGAAAATGGATAGTAGCCGCTTCTTAAGGGGGTAAAAGCAATAGAAAAGCCATCATTGGCACTTTGATTACTGGCCACCTAATAAGGGGTGGCCGTTAAGGTGGGAGTTCACCTAAAAACGCACGATTTTTTAAAACTTTTCTCGTGGCTAAAATTTAATTCCAAACCATGGCAAACTATACATTTTTAGATCAAAGACCAAAGATTATGAAAAAAAAAAAATTTGTGCCCTAGACCTGCATTGTAACATGACACCGGGTGATTAAATCTGCCACTAGCTGGGGAATGCCAGGGCTTACTTGAGAAAAGATAACTCCTACAAGAGCTGATCAAAATGAATATTTTTTACATATTTTAACAGAATACAAATAGCTCACTAGTTTAAGCACAGAGATTTTTGAAAAGTTTAAAACACACGAAATGGTGACCAGTTAAATCTGATAGAGAAAATCCAGCACACGTTTCAATGCATAGCTTCGACAAAATGCACTGGATGGAAAAGTTCTATGCTTGAAACACAAAACTTACTTAGAACAACAAATCCTGAAAATTTCAAATCCTTTTCAAAGTATCTTTCCTCAAAGGCGAAAATGACTCATTAATTCGGATCGAGAAAACGAGCCTTGAACTTACCGTAAAAGCAATTTTCACAATATAACTTTACCTTAAGATTGAAATTCCGGTAAAAACAAAACTTCGAATTTTTTTTTTCACAGAATTTTTAGGTTAACCTCCGCTAATAGATGACTGTTTAGTAGGGGTTCGATTGTAGATATATCTCTTAAACTTATTGACTTTCCGCAAAGAGGCTTTTCGAAGAAAATAATCTTTCACTGACACTAACGGTAAAAAAAGAAGGGGGGAGGGGAATCGTTACGAGTCTATAAAATATTTTGAAGTTCATAATTTTTTTCCCGGAAGTAAATGTTTCGTCAACTGCGTGTAGTTTGCGACGGGGATCTCTGAGTTAAACCGAAAGACAAAGTTTTGATTTATTTGGTTCTTTGGCAGCCCTTATTTTCAGGCTTTGTCAGGTGTCTATAACTGGCTTTCTGAAACAATTTCCAGGCTGGCCGAAGAAAAAGGTTCGTTCCTTCTGTGAAGTCGGAGGCTCAAAGTTAAAACGTAAAGGAGACTCGAAGCGATGGAGCAGTAGTATTAAAAATATAACATTTCAAAAGCAGAGTTTATGTTGTTTAGCTATTGCGAGGAAGTAATACGTTAGCTCTGCTCTACAAATCCAGGTTTTGATATGCAAACTGCTTTGCAGATTTGCAAATATACCTTATGGAGCAATTACTAGATTTCGAGCGCCATTCCTAATGTTCACTGAGAACATGTTCAAGACCTTGTACATGAGTGACTTCACTTTTGACATATCGTGGCCTGTTGATGGTATCTTTGATGGGTGTGGTCAAACGTACCCCTATATACGTTGGACTACAAGTCGACCGAGCCCTGCCCTGCTAGTGAAGAACCGCCCGTGCTCAACTTGATGTCCTACCCAGGGCTCTGGGAGACTCCGAACATGGACCACATAAACAAAGATCAATCAACATCATGCGCATTTTTAAGTAAAAAAAAAACGCCCGCAAAAAACAGACCGGTCGAACAATGTACAATGTACACAAAGTTGGCTACCATAACTTCTCCCAGTTATGCATGTTAAGTCCGCATAAAGTCCTTGCCTGACTGCCAGTTAATCTAATTTTGACGACCACAAAAAAGCTCCAGTCACGTCAGGTGGCGTGACTTAGTGCACAGCCACTTAGTGCACAAAAAAATAGCAACGGGAAGCAGTGGTCGGCACAATAGACATGGCGTCGAGCTTGTGGAAGGTTGCGCTGTTCGTTTTGGTATGTTCTCTACATATCTGTTGTGGAGCTGATCCCCAGCCCGAGCAGATTCATATTTCAGCTACAGGTAGGGAAAGAAATAGTTTTAAAACCGTGAAATAATGAAAACACGAATCTTGGAACAGACAAGCCATTACACTTAGTTGTATAAATTGAAAATTTTGTATCTGCTAATGAACTTTAGATAATCAAGTCTGTAAAGTGAGTTATTTTTTTCGGTTGTTTTTTCGCTACCACGGAAATACATGTAAGCCTACATGCAAGCTTACTTTATTATTTCGTAAATCTGCCGAAGTCAGCTCGATTTTAAGCGTTGAGAATCGTTAGTTGATCTTTCTTTTTAAAAGAAGGATGTACTGTGGTCAAAGAATTCTCTCTTAAAATACAATTTAAGCTCATGAATGCGATTTGAAAGCGAAATTTACAAATAGACTGTATACGAGTTTGAGCTACAGCGCTAGGTACATAGTTATTGTTATGTAATAGACTGTTCTCTGCCTCTCTAATACCCCAGATTAACCATAACAGTCCGCTTACTCCCCCGTCACTGGTCGCATTTAAATTCTCTGCTATATGACGGGCAAAGTAAAACTTGGAAGATCATCTGTTAGATAATTTTGAAGCAGTTGCTTCTGTTATTAACATAGATGTGTTGTCACTTGCAGGAGAACCCACAGAGATGATGGTCACATGGGTGACATTAGCATATACAAACTACACTATTGTGGAATACAACAAAGCTGGTTTTCCTCTGACATTACGAGCGTCTGGTGGTGTTACTAAATTTATTGACGGCGGATCAGAACATCGGGTGTTGTATATCCACAGGGTGAAACTGACAGGACTGGTTCCTGGTCAAAGATATGGTATGTAAATGTACTCATTGAGTTGTTCATCTGTACATCTTTAAAATCTGTGACTCAAGTCGGAATAAAATAAATTTAGAATTTGTGAACTTCAAGGAAGTCTTACGAGGACATAGCAATCACATAAATTTGTCAGCACTAACTAGACTCTCACATGGCTCACTGCTCATTGTTATAAACTCTCTGGTTTTATCCCAAGCAGGCTTTTTTTTTTTTTAAATAAATGCACGCTCCTCTTGCAAGCCGGCTTCTTGCTTTATTGTAGATGTGATGGTCTGCAATCTTTTAAAAAAATATGTAAAGGACTGGTGATGAAGGTTTCATTAAGGTTTTCAAGAAGAAGGCAAATTGTTTTCACAGGCAGGTACAACTGTTTGAATTGAAGATTTCAATGCAAGAAATAAGAATTCCCAAAGATGTCATATCAGATGGCAAAGTCATTCTCACAGCTGGTCAAGTTTCCTAGTGCCCAGCCCTTAATGACATCTCTGACTGTGTCTTGATGTACAAATTACCTTCAAATTGTTAGAGACCTTGAATCAATAGTTCGCCAGAGTAGGAAATCATCAAAGGAAAGAGTTAGCAATAGTTCAGACAAGAATGGTGAAGGATAGGGAAAGATCAGGAGTAGCATAGCTCTCTGCAAGAAATGTCACCTTTCTAGTAAGTGCTTCCACTGTTTCCACTGTTGTCAGAGTTTCATTTTGTTATAGGCACCTCTATTCTAATATGCACTCCTTCCAATAATTCCCCCCTGCCCCTGTTAACATTGTCCCATTGAAGACATTGACATGAAGTGTAAATACTGTCTGATAATTATCTACAAGACAGGGTTAACCCTGCGATGGACTTGCTAACCAACCGAGGGTAGTAGAAATAATCTACTCCCCTAATGCTACAAAACCAGGATAAGCGTCACCTCTATGGACTGTTTAGCTTGATGCAGAATTCTTAAATAATATATCAGACTCAAGATTGCTTTTCATTCAATTTCCTAACACATTGTTCCTAAGACACACACGAGTCTTTCAGCCAATACCATCATGGCTACATGTATACTGACCAATACCCCTGCGAAATAAATTCCCAGTAGTCTGGGAATTCCTAGGAATTCCTAGGAATTCCTAGGAATTCCAAGTTATTCCAAGACATGCAAATTATGCTTTATCCAAGACCTTGGAATTTCTGGGAATATTTGGGAATAGTGGAAGTATGACTGGGAATTATTGGGAATTCCTAGGAATTCCAAGTTATTCCAAGTCATGCAAATTATGCTTAATCCAAGACCTTGGAATTTCTGGGAATATTTGGGAATAGTGAAAAGTATGACTGGGAATTATTGGGAATTCCTAGGAACTCCTATTATTTCCCAGACTGTTTTAAAAAATGTGTTTGGAATATCTAGGAATGTTTGGGAATAGCTAAAACACATGAAACATTGTTGGAAATTTCTGTAAATTTCCCAAAATGTCAAAATTAAAGATGAACTCAGTGCATGAATCAGTTTCTGTGAATTAGTAAAAATCAACAGGATCATTTCTCCGGAGTTCCATACCTTTTTATTGTTTTCAAGCTCCAAGGTAATTATTTCCAAACAAATGTACATTAATTCCAGTTTAAGTCTGACAACTCAACATAAAGCTATAGTACTGATAACATTGCTTTTTAGATCCAACATGATTTGTTAGTGTATATGTGCCCGTATGGACCCTTAAATCAAACACCCAGAGTTTAACTGATAGAAAAATGGATGCTCTTAGATTTGATAAATAGATTAAGCAAAAAATTCTGTCAGCATAAATGAATATATATTATTTACAATTTCAATAAAACCAAAAGTATATATGTGCATGTATATATTTAATATAATTGTAGATTCACACACATACCCATCACAGCCCACTGTTGAACAATTTTTGACTTGATCCTTTCTGACTTTAGGAAAAAGAGGAAGACATTTCTCACAGATGTCATAAGTGAAAAGCTCACAGTTTCCACACACTTGCTGTACATTTGTAAAACTGTACTGTGACATTCTCTGGACAAATTACCAGTAGTTTCATTAAAACAAGGATATCTTTAGCAGCCTCTCATTGTCATACAATGTGTTGAAATTAAGGCCAGAATAGCCATACAGGCATATTCTTTGGCAGAAAATGTTTTTTTCTTGGGAACCATTAGTTTCACTTTCATCAGGGGAGTCCAGTGAATGGCCATCAGTGTCAGAGTTCTCAATTTCTTCAGAGGAGTCGGAACTGAAACTGCAACATCATTATCTGAATCACTGTCTGTGGACAAATCTGAGTTGTTGTGTATTACATCAATTGGTATTTCTGTAGTCTTTTCAGGTAT
This sequence comes from Orbicella faveolata, assembly GCF_042242905.1. Taxonomy (NCBI): domain Eukaryota; kingdom Metazoa; phylum Cnidaria; class Anthozoa; order Scleractinia; family Merulinidae; genus Orbicella; species Orbicella faveolata. Next base: position 12,514,794 of record NW_028301552.1, read on the forward strand.
AGGCAACTCAATTTCATCAAATGCTTCTGTGAAGCTTCAATTCTTGCATAAAGGTTCACTCCATAATCCATCAAAGTCATCCACAACATTTTTGCCAACAGCCATCTCACTCAGGTGAGCGGAAAACTCTGTGGTGTCCTGTTCATGGTGCTGGAAATGATCTCCAGGAAAAAGGGATGCAAGAGAGGGAGATGACGTCAACTGGCCTGGGAAGACTGCTTTAAGCGATTTATGTGGTCGAATCTTGTAGATTTTGGTATGGGTATAGTGGGATCATCAATATGTTTCTTGCATTTCCTTGTCCTCGCAGTCACTTCAATTCATGACACAACAAAATCAAAAGAATCAAAAAGATTATGAGTCAGTGGGAAACAAATAAATAACTGACATAAATGACAAATAAAAAAAACCTACATCTTGATGTATTGAAAAGACTATAGATCTCATATCATGTTAATACTTATAAATAATTCAAAGGAAAAAATGACAAGCATTGCAAATTTATACTTGCCGCATTGTGCTGACTGGGTGTTGAAACACGTGGGCTCTCAAAATAGACTTGGTGGACTAATACAACAAGCTTAAGCTTATTTCGCAGAATTTATCTCGTTTCCTCAGGTCGATCTTAAACCTTTTAGGTGAATTTCGGCTTTTGGGGTTTTTAAAGAATACACAAGGCATTGCTTAGTTTGATTTATTTACAATTATAGCTTATCACAACAGAAAATCCCTATAAAATTGGATTCCTTACCTTTGCAGCGAACTTGATTTAAGTGCCTCACGATCCTTTGTTATCTTGACAACCGTCGGGAACAGATCAACCAGTTAAAGTACGTTCCATCCTTGATTTCGTCGTAAAAAGTTTGTGTAGTTTTTTCCTTTTGAAGCAAGACCCATCTTTCAAAAGACCACCAAAACAGCGTGGAAACGGAAACAGAATTGCCGTCGAAAGCGACTGGTCCGGTCCCCTCGTTGCCAGTCTCTCTCTCCTTCTTCTCCAGTTTCCATTCTCTCCTCAACTGATCAACTGCACCAATCACAGCACGCGAATTTTCATGTGACTATCGTCGTGACTGAACGTGACAAAGATCACTTTTTTCATTCTCTTTTGGCGCCCATCTTTGAATTCAGCGTTAACGGTTGATCGCTCGTGCGTTTTAGTAGATTTCACTTCCAAAATTATATCAGAATGGTTTTTGCTGCGGTCTTGTGACCAGAAGAAAACAGCGTCAGTGTCATTATCGAGAAACAAGTTATTCTTGGCGAAGATTTGGAGCTAAAAGAAAGTCTTGCTGTGGATGTTTCAACGGGGAAAAATTCAAAGGGCAGATTAGCCGTATACAAAATTATTTGGTGAGTAATCGAATTCAAGTAACCTTATATTATGCAAAGTAAATTCTTGTATTTGGACTAAAGCTTTTGAATGAACTTTATCATCACGAATCATACACGAGTGGGCCACTCAGTCATGGCATGAAATGAATTCTGGCTAAAGCAAAGTTGAAACAATTTAGGTTGCCCAGAGTGCGTGCCTAAACAATTTGATTTGCGAATAACAAGTCGTTTCTCTCGCCTCACTTGTTCAAACGAAATAAATATAGCAGTTCTCTCTGATCCCAGTCAATTAGTTCTTGACAAAAACTCCAACGAGGCAGCCACAGTGTGCATAGTTTGATATATCTCCTGTGTGTTTCAGCCTGACTGTATGGCAATCCGTGTTGATCATCAATTTTTGTCCATCCGTATATTCTTTTGTGTTTACTCTATTATTTAAATGTTCCTTTAATATCTTAAGTGTCTTTTTTAATATTTCTAAAGTCTAAATTTGGCTAAAAACCGTGATATATATCCTCCAATTCGAGAGTTGTCGATACACTTATAGAAGAAGGAAAACCTTGATTTAATCTAATGTAAGCTCAAGATTTATGTAATATATTTATCAATAGTAGAGAAGCACCTTCTCAGTTATCAAGTCTTCTCCTTTAACATTTCAACCAGCTTACAGTCAGGTCTTAATTAGCTGCATGTATTAAACTGTGAGCACACAAATATTTGGATCCCAGTCTTACAGTACCTCATATATATAGCAATGTAATGTATTTTTTAATTTTGTTTTAGGTGTCATACAACAAAGATGAAGATGAAGAGGCTAGCTGCTGACAGCCTAATTAGAGGGCGACAAAAGAAGCTGTGGAATCAACAGAAATAACTGAACAGCAGCTAAGTTTGCCCAAACTCAGCCTTTTTTAATTTTATGAATTGTCTCAGTTTTGTTCTTATCATTGATTCCTTACATTCATGAAAATCCAGATTTGTTCCACATAATAACAATAATTTAAGCTAAAATCTTGTGTATGGAAAATCGTTGGATTTGTAAACCAAAAAAGTAAGTAAATTATCTGAAAAAGTTCTCTTTTTATCAAACATGTAAAAGTTTGACCTTCATATCTGTTTTCAGTTTTACTTTTGATTCTTGATGTAATGAAAAAGAAACAGGATAATTTTTCTTATGTTTAAATTCATGAAAGCCATTGAATGTAATAAACCATTGATTTAAAACCTGTCTGATGTGATATCAGTGACTTTATTTGTTATTTTAATGCTGGGCATTAATCATCAAAATTTTCTCTGGCCTACAAATGATACAAAATTCCCAGTTTTTCTCAGATTTTCCAAAAAATTCCAACCTATTCTCAAAAAATCCTACAAATTCCAAGATATTCTCAGAAATTCCTAGGAATTTTAAGGAATTTTCAAGGTGAGTATATTTCAGTTGGAATTCCTAGGAATTCCTAGGAATTCCAAATCAGCTCTATGTAAACTTGGAATTCCTAGGAATTCCTAGGAATTCCGAGTCCGAATTACCGTGAAAATTCACACCTTAGATTCCTAGGAATTCCTAGGAATTCTTAGGAATTCCTAGGAATTTTTTCCTAGGAATTCTTAGGAAATTCCTAGGAATTCCTAGGAATTCTTAAAGTTATCTCACAAGGGTTATCGTTCAATGGACCAGAATTATACAGTAACATCATCGACTGACAAACACTATTCACTTGACTCTGAAGATGACTTCCGCTCAGGTTTTCGAAACGTCGGTCACCAACAACAGGTCTTTTTAGAACTACATTCACGCGGATGATCACACTATACGAACTACATTGCTTTTTATGAGAGACACTGTTTCATCAGGTTTCCAAACATTGGCGTGAGACTTGCACAATGACTAGTCAGAGCATGTAGCATTTTTGGCTTGTGATATAATTAGTACTACTGATCAATAGACAAAACAAGGGCTATACATGTAGCATATATTACAAAAGTACATGATAACTTTGATTAGATCGCTATCTAGACTAAGCTGTTACTAACAGTAAATGAATAGTTTCCATGGTTTAATACTTGTATTCTTATTATTCTTGTATTCTAACTTATAAAGTAGCATGAGTTAAAAAGCTATGTCAAACACGAAAGACCATGTTTGACCACATATTGAAACATTGAGAAGATAGTCGAAAATACGACTTGCAGCAGAGTACACTACTTGCAAAAACATTTCGAATGATTTTAATTTCAGACAAAAAAGTGTCTGAAAATAAAACCGTCTGAAATATTTGAAGGTCCGAAATTTTAGCGTCTGAAATATTTGCAGTACAGTATAAAACTTTGAAGTAGCTCAAAAGCTCTCAGTTTACTTTAAACCGGAGTTTGTGGAGCAAACTGTAAACCTTGAGGGTGCTGCCAGTAAAACTATCATATTTTAATGCTGTTCCAGTCTAATTGGTGTTTTCTAAGTGTAAATTGGTTTTGGCTATGTTTCAGCAAAGTGTTCGAAATTGTTGTCCGAAATTTGTCTGAAATGAGATAACAAGTGTCCAAAAATGAAATGTCTGAAAGAAATGTCCGAAATTGTAAAGTCCAACAATTTTGTATAATGTATTTGTGACGAACTTTGAGGTGTTTGAAAATGTGGTCAAACCTGTCTTGAGTATTTTGATATATAGATCTTCTCAATCAAAAGTATGCAAAACTAATTAAAGGAGAAAAGGGGGAATTTAAATTGTAAAAATCTTCATGTATGGACGTAATGTCTAATTCGTAGACTACCATGTTGGTGGATATGATGGCTGGAGTGGATTGTGTCACTTTTTTGCCCTAAAGTCTGGTGAGGACTGGAGTCTAAGGATAGCTTTTTATGGAGATCTAGGAAGTGTCAATGCTAAATCTATAAGCTATCTACAAGAAGATGCACAGAATGGATTATATGATGCTGTTCTTCATGTTTGTAAGTTTTGACAAATAAATATATATTTTTTGTTTATACTTTCAGTGGCCTAGGATGATTCACAGATATTGTCAAATCTCAGTGGCAAGAACATGTATACCGTAACTTAGTTTAGTGACCAAAAGTCCCACATAAATTTTACAGGGTAATTCCTGTTTAGTAATTGCTATATGTACATGTGGTGAACAGGTTGTTATTGCAGTGTTACACATACTAACAGTTAGACTTGCTTTCTTATGAGCAAATATATAGTTTGTAGCTGATGTCTACATGTAATGCCTCACATGACATACAATGAGTGTACACCATTAGCCTATATGTTGATTTTTCAAAATCCAAATCATTTTATTCATAAGTTGGATGAATCCAAACAGACAGAACAAAATGGTCTGTATGTAACCGCCACTATACAGAGGGCTATATTCAGCTGGTACAGAAGAATTAGAACTTGTCTGCTCCTTGAAAACACATCATATTCATACTGAATGTTATCTGTAGAAAAGGTCGTTAACTTCCTTTCACACAGTAAGTGAACAATAACAAAGCTCATACGTACTAATACGTTTACTTTATGCGTTATAATGCAAAGTCCTAACGCAGTCTAACGCAGCAAAACGCGCGTGCACTTTTAACCCTTCATGTTAAGAACACGCGTTGGATGTTTGCTTAGTTCTGAGCGGTACTGTAACAGCAAGAGTTCTTTATGAAGTACTGCACTATCGTAAGTAAAAAAAAAAAAAAAAATCAGTTGCACTGCTGCTAACAGACATCTCTAGACTGTAGGTAGATAGGTGTCAACACTATTCCTGAAGCAGGGGTGTGGCATGCATTTTTCATGAAGCATGCACTGATGAGAAAGTTAACTGAGTGCAGAAGACACAAACAGTTAGAGGGTTTAGGGAACATGCTCCTTTCCGAAACATGAAAATATATAAATTTTATGGGATTGGAAATGCCATTTCCCAAGTTTGTGAGGGAACAATTTCATAAGGCAAAACATGGAGTTTTGTATAAATTTAGCAATTTATGTTTTTTCAATGTCAACCTTTGGCCCAGGGATAGCTGTTAGTAGGTTTGATAAAAATAAAAGACTAGAAACTGTCAAGGCAGGCAACTTAATTATTAAGGACATTTTTTTGCCTCATACATTTATATAAATAAAAATAGATTTTTTTTGGATTCCCAGAGCTACTCATCTGTGTACATGGACACATCCTGCTCTCCTGTGAAGGAACATTTCTCTGGTTCCAATGATTTCTTTTTACGGCTGGTTAAATTGCAACTGTAATTTTGTGTGAGATATTATTTTGTCATATTCTCTATCTCATAGGGTATTTTGATATGCATACAAAATCCAATCAACAATGATTTAGATAAACATATACAGGCAAAAACTAACGATAGACAAATCCGACGTTTCGGCGACATCTTGGCGCCATTGTCAAGGGAAACTAATTAAATATGCGATTTCAAGAGTAACTAAGAGTTCAGAGTTTCTAATTTGCATAAGTTAGACAAAGACTTTAGCACGAACTGAGTCTGATTGTACATTTAAACATACAAAATCAAGAAAAATAATTTTTACTGTCAACAATTTGTAACTGAAGGAATCCATTCCAACTTTTTTTTTTTTCAGGTGACTTCGCTTACAATATGGATTACGTAATTCTCAAATCTTGTATTACAATTTTAATTTGGTTTCAATGTTACATACCGGTATGTGCAGTTACTTGAAAAAAATTCACACTTCCTTTTTTTTTTTTCAGATCAAAAGAACCCTTACTAATTACTTATTGTGTGGTTCCAGAAAATATCCATAACCCTACCACAGAGGCAATTGGAAATACTGGAGGGGATGAGGGGATGAGGGGTCGAGGGGTCAAAGATGAAAGAAAAATTGAAGGGGTGAGTGCAAAACCATGCTAAGTGACGATTTGGGTGAAAAAAAAATTTTTCACCAAAGGGCTTGAATTTTTGCATGTGGTCTTCAATGTAATAGAAAAACACGGCCCTGTATTTTTGTCGCTGGTTTTTGCTTCGTTTTCGAGTTATAACGTATGCAAAAATACTTGGCTTTTCCTAGCCATGTCTTTAGGAGTTTATTTGTTGAACAGCAAACAGGCAGACTGTTTATAGTGTATGAAGTCAAAATCAAATCTCACAGCATATGTAGAGCAGAAATCTGGGAACAGATTGTTTACATTGGTTATTGTGACGTGAGCACGTGAACATGTGAATCGATCGAGCGTCAAACGAAATTCATCGAACAAAAAAGAGATGTGCCGCATTAGAGCTCTGTCAACTAATATCTTAAGCATTGTTTTAAAGTACCTATGCCTGCCTGGTGGTTGAGAGGCATCACAAAGTCTCGATAAACCCATAAGTCATCAGCACATTTTAAAGAATCAAAATGTGTTCTGAAACTTCGAAGGCAGCTGTTATACCATAATCGTGTTATCGGCGTTCGAAGTCAGATCGAGCCAGGCAGCAAAGTCCAAGAAAAATACCCTCTGGTGAGTTGTGGCCCATTTCCCAAGCATTGCTTGCGTCAAAGTTTGGAAAGCGAGAACTGGTTTTAGACTTATAAAATTTGTCTTGTATCGACCGCCATGTTTTCCCGCGCATGAGGTGTAAAGACCCTTCCCGGCATGCATTGCGATCACGTTCTGCGGACATTTCTCGAACTGGTAACTAGATTATTTAAACATAAGAATGGCCAACAAGTAGCAATCGATTGTAACATAGGTCTGCGATCCAGGTTGCGTTGATTTTATTTCCAATCGGCATGATTTGTAGTGTTTTGAGCTTCTGGGATCAGCAGACATGCAGATGTGTGGAGACCTGTACGTTGCGGAGAAGGGTTAATCTGTTAATCTGTCAGCCCTATTTATAGCGCGTCTTCACGTGAAATCAACATCATTGAGCTTATAAGTTGCGTGAAATTACCATTTTGCTGTTTTCTAAGTGAAACTAGCATCCTTGCTGTCAAGCGTTAACGTGAAATCAACCTTTTAACCTATTTAGACCTGAAATTAACATCATTGAGCTTATGCGCTGCGTGAAATTGACATTTTGCTGGTTTCTAAGTGAAACCAACATCCTTGCCGTCACGCGTTAATGTGTAATCAACATTTTAACCTATTTAGACCTGAAATCAACATCATTGAACGTATGCGCTGCGTGACATTGACATTTTGCTGGTTTCTAAGTGAAACGAACATCCTTGCCGTCACGCGTTAACGTCAAATCAACATTTTAACCTATTTAGACCTGAAATCAACATCATTGAGCTTATGCACTGCGTGAAATTGACATTTTGTTGGTTTCTAAGAGAAATCAACCTCCTTGCCGTCACGCGTTAACGTCAAATCAACATTTTAACCTATTTAGACCTGAAATCAACATCATTGAGCTTATGCGCTGCATGAAATTGACATTTTGTTGGTTTCTAAGTGAAATCAACCTCCTTGCCGTCATGCGTTGACGTCAAATCAACATTTTAACCTGTTTAGACCTGAAATCAACATCATTGAGCTTATGCGTTGCGTGAAATTGACATTTTGCTCGTTTCGAAGAGAAATCAACCTCCTTGCTGTCACGCGTTAATGTGAAATCAACATTTAAACCTTTTTTGACCTAAAATCAACATTTTTGAGCTTATACGTTGCGTGAAATTGACATTTTGCTGCTTTCTAAGTGAAATCAAAGTCCTTGCGGACACGGCGGGCCGATCCTGTGTTATGATAAACCGAGGCCAGACTTTGACTTATAACAAAGGCTTGGCTTGGCTATTATAACAAAGGATCGGCTCTGTTTATCATAACAAAGGCCCGGCTTTGTTTATTTGAAGACCTTGGCGGGAAAAGGGCGCTAGGTATTTTAATCAAAAGTTAACTTTGTCGAAAACGCTCCAAATTTTGCATGCAGTTTTGTTTAGGTATGTTTAACAATGTCCCGTAGTTTTTCCGCTAAGCTTCGCTTCGTTTTCAAGATATTGCGTATGCAGAAAAAGCACTTGGTTTTCCTAGCAGCATCTTTATAAACGAAGCAAAAACCAGCGACAAAAATACAGGACCGCGTTTTTCTATTACATTGAAGACCACATGCAAAAATTCAAGCCCTTTGGCGAAAATTTTTTTTTTCACCCAAATCGTCACTTAGCATGGTTTTGTACTCACCCCTTCAATTTTTCTTTCATCAAAAACTACTTTGGAAGCTTACAAATGCCAAGAACGTGCTGTTGCGTGGAAATGACCGCCATTACTTGTCACCAGTCCACATGGACTCACCTTGTGGACTGAAAGCGCCCGTGACTAGCCTATTTTGTTTATGCATTGGTCCTGCAGCTGTTAAGAGGCAGTTGATTTCATTTGTAAAAATTAGTTTCTTTATAAAGGTAGAAACGATATTAAAACGATTTCACAAACTTGAGAATTTCTTACTCTTGTTCATCTCATGTTCATCTCTGTCCATTTGTATATAATATTACTGTAGAATTGGTTTTCATCTCGAGTAAGTTAGCAATCATGTTCATGTTAAAAGCATGGTGTCAATTTCATCCACACTCATCTTATCAGTCCTTCAACGGAAATTAGTCATATAGGAAGGTAATTTGACAAGTAACCATTTTATATATTTTCTTTTATAGCATGTTTAGATAAATTGCTGTATGTTTTCTTTGGGTGAACATGTTATGATCGATCGATAGAAAAAATTAAAACAACAGTGACATGCAGTGCAGACGGCTAAGTGTTTGGAGTGATTACTTTAGCTTTAACACACTTTCTTGTCAAAACTATTTTTTCCAGAGGGTATGGGGGGTGTACGAAATACTAGTGGAAATGCTTAAGGGGTGGGGGGAGGGGGTTACTTTTTTATTCAAAATATGGAAATTCCTGGGAGGAGGAGGAGGAGGAGTGGGGGCTTATGTGAAATTCCCTCTGTGGTCGGGGTATGAATCTTTTCTGGAACTACACATTTTAATTTTCAACTTTTCCAAATTTATATGTTTTACATGATAATCATTCTGTGTTTTACACTTGCTGTTCAAATACAGGTTTGACCCTTGGACAAAACACAAACTCATCCCCCACCATGTTACAGGGGAGGTGGGAAGGGAATGGACCCCCCCTCCTGGGTTTTTCTAAATTAATAATGAGACTTCTAATCGATCAAATATTTTCGTTCACGCGCAATTGGTCTAAATGCGTCATGTGACAGAATATTCCCCAACAAAACCTGTGAATATCTGACTGATATTCCCCAATTTTGAAAACGAAAAATATTTGAAGAATAATAAACACAATAGCCTCAATTTGGTGCGAAAATATGCTTGAATATTTGTCCTAGGACATGATCTGTTCCTCAAAGCCTGTTTGCTTCTCAGAACAGATAATGTCCGTGGACAAATATCAGAGCATATTTCCGTGCCAAATGGAGTCTATTGTTTACATATCAAAATCATTAATTTTTTATAAATATGTAATATGCGATGTCACATGTTGTTAAGTCGGCCATATTGGATCCCAGCAAGTTAAAAAAGGATGGAAAAATTAATTGATCCAAAGTGTGAAACAAGCAAAGAAAGGAAAAAATGAAAATAACTAAATCTGCAATGCTGCTTAAGAAAGGTAGATTAAGAAAGAATTAATTCTGTCCAAAAAGATGAAATTTTGTTTGACCTGCTTGTCAAAATGTATTTGCCATAACTTTGTCTCTTGACCCATACAAACAGTTGACACTCCAAAGTTTTGTAAGGGATAACTGTAACACAGGAGGGTTAACGTTTTTTATTGTTTTTATACCAACAGGATAATGCACGGGTAGGTGATGACTTCATGAATCAAATTCAGACAATTGCTGCCTATGTACCATACATGACGTGTCCAGGAAATCATGAACAAGCTTAGTAAGTTTCTTGATGCTTGAAATTTATTTTGTCCATCCCATAAAATGTTCATCCAGATCCCATTGCAACCATTTAATTATTAAATAACATTAATAATATTGATCAATATCGATTTCTTAAAACACAAGCAGGTGAATATTAACGTTAAAAGCTGACGTTTCGGCATCATCGTGACACCATTCTCAAGGTAAAGTGAATAAATAATGCAAAGATTTGATTTCTATACAGTCTCTACAAATTAGCATAATAACAAGGGATCAGGAGTTCTCCAAGTGAATACCTTTGCTCGAATCGAGTTCATTTGCACATTAAGGGATGGTTTAAGTTTTCTTGAATGTATAGAAATCATATCTTTGCATTATTTATTCACTTTGCCTTCAGTTGAGAATGGTGTCACGGTGATGCTGAAATGTCAGCTTTTAACTTAATATTCGCCTAATATTAACCTAAATAATGATCAATTATTGAACGAGGTTGAGCAAAATGTCATGATTTGTCAGTGCCGAGCAGATTAATTGCCACAGCTGAAGGCGATCACTAAGTTTGTTTTCATATTTAAATCACTCTCTGACAGCTCAGGGAAGCGATCTTTTATTTTTCACTTGAAAAACATGACAGTTCTACACATGAGCAGATCACAAATTTGTACGCAGTTATGTGCATGTCAGGTGGTGGGCTCTCGTCCAATGGAGGGAAGAAAAAGTGCATTGAATGATAAAATTTATCATATTTGATATAATTCATAGCATGGCAAATGTGATGTACATGTAGGTTATTAATTTATGGCCAATGGCTGTAATAATTGATGTCCATTTGCATTTATTTATCCCAGAGGGTTTTAATCCTTTGATTTACTCAATGTTTGTTTAATTTTACACCAGAATCGAGGTTGGTGAACCACAACACACCTTGTTTAGCTCTTTAAGTGAACATGGATCATTTAAATTCACTAGCTTCAGAGGGAATAGTTAATACAGGACTTCTCAATCTAACATGGCTAAGCCATTAGGCCAACATACTGCATCTCACGTGAATACATGTACATTATAATCTGAAAAACACATTGAATAATTTTCCTTCCAGCAACTTCTCAAACTACAGAAACAGGTTTTCAATGCCAGGAAACACAGAAAGTATCTTTTACAGGTAAGGATGAAACTTTCATAAATGAGCCTAATGCAATCAGTTGCAAGGAGTACATCTACTAGTTTATATATAGCTACAGGGGTGTGCTCTAGAAGCACCTGGGTGCCACAGGCGACTAACTTTTGACTTTGGGTGACTAGAAAAACTCACTTTTGCCATATAAGCTTGAGCGCTGGGCACCCAGTATTTTATGGTAAGGAACCTTTGGGCTCATCAAAATTTTTCTTAGACCACAGCCTTGAGCTAACAATGTAAAATGCATACGAGTTGAAGAAATGGTCATATTGTCTGTATGTCTGATCAAGTCAGATATATAGTGCTCAGGTTTTCAAAGTCCAAGTGAAATCATCATTTGGAATATACATGTTATTCACTTCTTGAGTGTATACACTGCAAATGTAAAACGAAAGACCTTAGTGAACTGTCATCAGTTGTGTCACAGATTTATTCACCTGAAAATGAAAAGCCAGGCATTATGTAGGCCAGTGATCTCTTATTTATTGATAGACCTGATTCTCGAAGCCCTGGCACATGTGCCACTGGGGGTCCTGAGCTAAACTTAAATCTAGCCGGTGAAATCTTACTAACTGAGTGCAAGGGCAATACATGTACCAGACCATACTATAATATTGGCCTAAGGTCGTGGCAAGAAAGAACCAATCAGAATGCTCTGATTTACCTCAAGAATATCTTGCCATATAATAATATTACATGTATATTATTGATATATATTATATAGCTTGTGCTTGTAGTTAATATAACATGCACTCTGATTGGCTCACACACTCTGATTCCAGGGCATTCTTCCGTAATGCCCACAGTTTGATTACAGGCATGCAAAAACAAAGCAAAAAGCCATATAATGAACAACTTGTTAACCTCGCACGTTCAGTCTTTACAGGAAAATCTTAAACCTTGGCCTTGCCGTATTGACCTCGCTATCACTTGGTCAATACGGCAAGGTCCTAGTTTGAGATTTCTTGTAAAGGCCTCACTCTCAGTTAGTAAGTAGTTAATATTTTCTAATATCTCATTATTAATATTTAGTCTGTATTTCACATTTACCAGTATCTCTTTTCTGACTATCTTCTATTTTTCCTGGTTTAGTTGGAACATTGGGCCTGCACACATCATTAGTTTTTCAACAGAAGTCTACTACTGGTTAAATTATGGAATTGAACAAATTGTTCGGCAGTATGATTTTCTGAAAAAAGACCTGCAGGTTAGCTACAGTACTGTATTTGTCTGTACAATTTGGTAGATTTTGCTCTGGTTTCTTCCAAATTGAAAACGACTTTTTCCTCTTCAATTTCCTGGATGTCAAATAGTCATCAAATTCAATAGCAAAGCTGGGAAAACATGTTGATATGAAATAGATGTCTTTTCATGTTATAAATTTGTAGGAAGCAGCGTCACCTGAAAACCGCAAGTTGCGTCCATGGATTATCACAATGGGTCATAAACCAATGTACTGTGATAACAATGATGGCGAATACTGCATGGAAACTGACCATGTGGTATGTTGCTACACTTTTCTTTACTCTAGGTTTTCCCTATCAATAATGCAAATAAATGTTACCCTAGAAGGAGTCTAGTATGTGTGAAAAGTGACAAAATGTTGACTTGACTGTTGACATCAATAGGGAAAACCAGGCTGAAGCTAACCTTATTTTCATAGCATTAGCTTTACAATTTCTATACTTGCGGCTCTTGGTGAATTGTGTTTGGGTATTGGAGGTGAGGTAGGGTCAAACAGAAAAGTTTTCGAAAAAGTTAGGGTGGTCTGAATGCCCTGCACAGAATATTTTTAAACTTGGCAAAAAGTTACATCTTATCATGCTTGTCACAATTCGATATTGAAAATGGGGGTCACTGAGCTAGTTTTTCAGTTATAAAGCACTTAAAGCTAAAATTAAGGTGTTTTACTGCCTGTTGCTACAGTAATCGATTATGCCATAAAGATTATCATTATTGGTTCACCAATAATTATTGCTGGGCATTTGTGTGATACCATAAAAGATAAAGAGTGGTGGTATTGATGCTGGTGTAGCTGTTGGGAAAGTGCTGGAAACTGTTTCCAGCCGCCTTAATCAAGTCCAGTTAACTCTTCTTTTATTGCATTTTTTAGATACGCAAAGGAATCACATCAAAACATTTGTTTGGTTTGGAAGACTTGTTTTACAAATATGGTAAGAAGGAGACCGGAGATCAATGTGATAGCTTTTGTGCTCACAAGCAGCTCAAGCTCAAGCTTCGAGTGATGATCATCTCGGTAATGGCAATCATGGCAAAAATGGGATTATTTACAATTGGTTTCATAAGGTAGAAATACTAGTTAGAGATACTAGAGAGGTTTCCAACTCTTTAAAAGAAAGAGAAACACTGGCAAAGCTAGGAAGCTAAAGTCGCTTTAAATCAGCAGAAACAGTGTCAGGCAACAAGCAATACACTGTGGAAGAAAGATAAGCTATGTGTATCCCTTTAAAGAGGTTTCTAGTATTACTACCTCCTAAAACTGGTCGTAAATATTCCCATATACTAAGTTTTATATTTTTGCCGTGACAGCTATAATGCATCATTGCTTAAAACTTGAGCTTGGGTCAGCTGTGGTGTGCCTTGATGAGTAGCAAACATGTGAATAACCCCGTAAGGTGGACCCCGTTAAAATCGGGTTGCCAATGGACCTCAAAAATCTGGCTATATTAATGAGGTGGCTGTGTTAAGGGGCTCTTTAAAAACAGAAAATGACAAACTGAGCTTTTGTTTGGGCCAGAATAAAGAGGCCATACTAACGAGATGACAGTAGGGCGGGATTTCAATGTATAGTAGAACTTGTCTCAACTTGTCCAGTGTGTTGGTCATGATAATCTCTCTTCACTTGTTAGGTGTTGATCTGACGCTTTGGGCTCATGAACACTCTTATGAACAACTGTGGCCATTGTACAACATGCAGGTGAGGTATTTTTAGTCAACTCGTTCTGTTAGTTCTCAATTTACTTTAAAATTCGCCCATTCTTTCCTTTTGTTGCAGGTCTGCAATGGGTCTTTGGAAGAGCCATACACCAACCCTTGTGCACCAGTTCATATCATCACTGGGTCAGCGATACATTATCAACAGTACTGTATTCCGTACAGCCATGTTAGAACAGTCAAATGCAAAGCCCAGGAAGGGGTTGTGGTGGGGGGAAGGTGGACTCCTACCTGGAAGGGTTTGGGATGCCTGTGGGAAAATTTGAGTTAAACCTCTAAAGGAGACCCGTTTCGGCATGGCTCAAGCTTTATTTGACCTCAGTCTAAAAGAAACCAAAAAAACCAACCTCGTTTCTGTATTGTTTCATTCGAATACACCTTAAAAAAAAAATTCAATGACTGAAAATAGTGGCAATTCATTTTGTACACCCCAAGTGAGTCCAAAATCTGGGATTTGCACCCCTAAGCAAGACAACGAGCATCCCCAACCATTTCATGAGAGAGTCCCCCCCCCCCCCCAACTGTGCAAAGATTGAGCACTGCTGTGAGACATACACTGTTCATATTGTGTGTGATATGTTTGTTAAATGCAAGCTGCAAAATATGGAGGTTAACTATTGCTAAATGTTTTTTTTACAGATACTGCATGCTTGTGAGTTTCTCTTTTCATTAATGGCCTTCCCACGTAATGTCAGGCCAGATAGCATTAGAATAGGAAACAAAGCTTTAATTTTCCCAGATATGCAAATTGTAATCTGTTAAAAAAAATCACAGGCTGTTTTCTTTATTGCTACAGAAGACAAAGAGCACTTGCACCAGTAATGTTCACTCTGTCCCAAAATTTTACAAGCAGTCAATTATAATGAACTCTGAAAAACATGTTTCACTGTTGATTTTTCCTGTTTAGTAATATTAGTCATGATTTTTCTAGGGATGTACTTCAAAGCATGACCCATTTCTGAAAGACAAAGCCATCTGGACAGCTTATCGCAACTCAGCTTATGGCTACTCACGCATGACCATCCACAATAAGACACACATATCCATAGAGCAAGTCAGTGTTGATAAAGTAAGTGTAACAAGTACAACAGTCATGGCTTTTTATCTTCTATGTTGAAAAGAGCACACATGTTTTACAGTAATGATATAATTCCTTTCAAAGAATAAAAGGTTTGGATGCAATCATCATAGAGAATTAAACTAAATTAATTTTGTTGCTTTTGTTCCAGGCAGGGGAAGTAGTTGACAAAATGACATTGGTTAAAGATATCCATGGTCCAGAAGCTTGGACCACAAAGAAAGTGAAAAATCGAAATTGAATTTAAAATTTCTTAAATAATTTATACAAGAATTGAAGGTTTTCTTTTACTCGCCACATGTATGTACAGTTTTGTAGAACTGCCGAACAAGGCTGTCAAAGTTGTAAATTCATGCATGCGAGGTATGAATTGTCGTTGAAGACTGTGTGATTATAAATCAACCAGTTGGTATGTTTTGTTTAGTGTATTGTTGTGACAACTACTCAGGAGAAAGTTGTTTGATTTGCCTTGTGGTCTTCTAAAACTGACACACGTATAGGTAGACATAGTCAACGAGTTAGCCACTATGACCTTTTCTTTTTTGTATTTAAATCTGAAAATTTACCCTGCCAGGTTATCCTTGATCGTCAAAAGTTGTTGATACTGCGGACCTTGCATTCATATGGGGTAAGATCAAAACTTTTGAACGAAAAAATAGGCATTTAGATTGTTGGTAAAAGCTTGTACTACACGAAATTAAGGGGGCTGTGCGAATCACCTTTATCATGGAAGTTTGTTATAAGTGCATTTTGGGATATCATATAAAAGATAACATTTTGTGATAAGTAAAAATGGACGAGAAGGAATGGGTGCGATTTTGCTTGGTTGTCAGACATACGAATTTAGAAAAAAAAATTAAAGGCAGTAATTTTCAAATTGTATTGGATATAGTCATTTTTTTTTCAAGCAGTATTTGTCTTTCTTTCAGATGATTTCAGTACAGTTTTGTTGATTATTTGCTTAATGTTAGAGTTCACATAGCTCTAGCAATCTACAAACAATGTTTTTTTAATAATAATAATAATAATAATAACAACAACAACAACAACAACAACAACAAACTTTATTGAGTACTTTTTTATATAAACATTAAGCTTACATTTGTCTGGTAAAAAATTCAGAAATTGTTGTTCCTTAAGTTTTTTCCCTGTAAAAATTGCAATAGCCTACCTACATAATTACATTCTGTAAGCATTGATGATTTATTCATGAGTTTGAGAGTGTTTTTTTTTTTAAAAAAAAGAAACACTATTTATGTACTTAAGTTTTGATGAAAATAAAAATATTACAAAGATCCTAAAACACTAATTCACAAGTTCACGTCATTATTCACTTTCTAAAATTAGCGCACATACGCTTGGCTAGCGTTTAAGCGGCAGTCATCAATAAAATCCCCTTGTGGAATTTTGTGTAAAGGTGACCCGGAGCCCCTCACACGTGTGTACCGACCTTAAAATCTCAAAGGAAAGCAATGTTCAGGGGCACCCAACGACCGCTTTCTCTCGATTTTTTTGAACGCTGTCTTGGGCTATATGGAGTACTTTTAAAGCTCTGTAAGCTAATTTTAGGTTGCGCTAAAAAAATTATCTGTTCGGTTATTCTAGGGGAACTTGAGTATTCTCGAATTTATTAGGGCTTTTTTGTCCATTTCCCGAAAACCTTAGGTCTTACCGCCTTTCAGAAGATGATAGCTGACCTTTTTTCGAAACCCAAAACGACATTTTTAATAATCCGAAAACAACAGACATTAAATTTCTCACTATATCACGGCGAAAGTTCGAGGTGACAATTCCCTTAACAAAATCAGAGGGGATTAAAGGCCTTCCGAACAGATAGTTTACCGAAATGATCCGTTGGGTGCCCCTGAATGTTCTAATCCAAGTAATAGTAATGTGATAAGGTTCCTCATTCTTTTCTGAGAGCTTCTCGGTTAGGCGTTTGAGAAAGCAGTTACAGTCGGCTCCCATCCCACCGTTGGTTCCAAAAACTAGGGGAGGGAAATATCCCATTTCAACGTCTAGCACCCTCTGTTGGTACTTCCGCTTTTTCTTCTCCTGCCCCTTGAAGATTGTGGATGTCGCTTTTCCCTGGTTACACTTGGAGTTAACATGCGTTACTCTGACATCGAAAAATGCTGTAACTCCTCGAGACGAAAAGCCCCCTGCCTTCATGTCCAGTCTTGCCTCCGGACTTGTCACCGCGTTTCTGAGGTTGAATCGCTCATTATCGAGAGATTGTAGTTGTCGTTCGACTTCAACGTTGGTGCAAACCTTACCAAGAAATGAGGTAAGTAGGTTGCGAACGCCATCGTGTCTCTGCGCCACAAACCTTCTGTTTTTGCAAGACAGGGCATGGCTGACGGTATACTTTTCACCACAAACACACTAGCTTGGTAAATCGGACAGCGGCACATTATACCTTAAACCAGAAGCATAGTGATATGCTTCTGCTTAAACACAGAATCTCTGAATTCTTGTTTATTCAGCACCAAGCCTCTTATTTATTCAGCACCATCAACAAGGGGCACTGCGGTAAGCCACGAGCTCGCACCCTTGCCTCTCGACTGGTTAACTGACCGCAGCAGATCCGAGGGTGGAGTGGAATCAACACTTTTCAATTGGCTTTGCTCAATTCGGTTGTGTGAAGCTGATTTATTGCAAAATTCACCTAAGTCTTATCAACAAACTGAACCAAAGACGTGTTGCGTTGGTGCCTGTTGTGGTTGACCTTGCAGTGGCGGATCTAGGGGAGGGGACCGGGGGGCCCACCCCCCCCCCCCTTATTTTGGGTAAAACAAAAAGAAATCACAGAAGGGAGAAAAGCCGGCAGGGCAAGTAAAACAACTCAACTTAAGGTCTGGATCCGCCACTGCCTTGTGATAGAGATTAGAAAGTCATAAGCACAGTAATAAGATAAAGAGTATCAAGGTTTGTAGCTTGAGATGAAAGTCAACTGTATTCTCGCTTTTGTTCAAAGGTCTGCACGGAACTGAAACTTGAAATGGGTATTGACATAGCGAAGAAATTCTTTAATCTTCAGGCATCCCCTGTATGCATTATTTCGAGAAATGTTTGATCGGATGTTTGCAGGAACCTGATTTTAACTCTTGCATACGGTGTTTGCGCACGCAGTACGAGGGGTCATGAAAATCGTGCTGTCCTTCCGAAATGGCAGGATAATAGTGTTCTTCTTCGCAGCTAACAAGAGTCATGAAGACGATGCCACACTTGCTTTGGCCTCTTCTAAAGCTTAACTCGAGAATTCTGGGTTTAACGATTTCACTAGCGATAGCATATTTTGTTCAAAATGACACCTCTTTTATCCTACCTGGCGACAGCGATCGAAGAGCGAGTTGCTGATCGCTGGCGACCCATTTTTGGCGTGAAATTAACCGAAAAGCTTTGAGACCCAAAATGTTTCACATTTTCCCCTTGTTACAAACTGATATAATATTTTTGCCGTTATAAATCACTTTTCTTGAACATTTATTGCCGTATCCACTGAAAAAAGTTGCCCGACTTCATGCCTTTACTTTAATTTTAACATGCATTTGACGTCAGGACAGTACAGGTTTTCCGTCTGCTGAACCCTGATTGGTCAATTGAAATTTCAGGCGCGCCAGCTCTGTGCAAGGACGATACCATAGTGAAGAAGTGCAAAATTTGTGAGATCAACAGCAAGATCAAATTTTCACTGTACTAAGGCGCAGACATTCGTAATCACCCGTTGTTAGATTTAACTTATTCATAAAGGCAATCTAAGTTGTTAAGGTTTGGCAGCGGAATGCTAAGAGAGACTCGATTATGAAGACATGATTGATCCAATTCAGGCTTGAACGGGATTCCAACCCATGACCTCTGCGATGCCAGTGCAGTGCTCTACCAATTGAGCGTTCAAGCCAACTGGGAGCTGGTCACGTGAATTCGTAAGCATTTTGGGGTTGCAGACTCAATGGGGCATGCCTGCAGTCTTTTGTAATTTAAACTGAGACGCGTAAACAAGAATGAAAGTAGATTATGGCGGGCACCGTCTTCTTTTATTCTATCTTGCCATACATGAAGTCTCAATCCTAGCTTTTACCGAAGCTGTTAAAGTTTTTCTGTACTTATGCATCGTTTTATTTTACCATGTTTTCATTTTCGTCGAGTTTCTTGTTGTAGTGTACTTTGTACTGCTCAAGCATCGTGTCCATCATGTTAAAAACTTCGTTGCTGTAATGAACATGATCTAAGCATCTGAGTTGATATGAATCGCTCAATGAATACACGTCTATGACGTCAAATCGTCCTTTGCACATGGCCGACATGGAGTAGGCGTTGAAGAGGGAACTCGCTGAAAGGAGGAAACGCAAAAATATTTTATTGAGGTTCTAAGAGGTGTACCAATCGTGGACCTTATCACTGCGCCTCTTTTTATTGCTAAGTAGGAGATAAAACATTTGTGTAGCTAATCTTTGTAAACCCAAACACGGCACTAGGATCTCATTTATAAATGCAGGATACAGCGAGTGTTAAATCATCATAAAGTAAATAAAGCGATAGCCTGCGAATGCAGACGTATTTCCGGCTGTCGCTTGTCTCCGCCGAAAATAACGTCTGCGAACCCAAGCCAGGAAACGATTTCTGTGACGTGATGACTTTTGTTTCTCCTTGGCCTATCAGATTCCATGATAGAATGAAACTCGAGTGCTCCTCGCAGCGAATACCTCGCGCAGTAGTTCTGGGGTTACTTGAGCTAAACTGTGATTGGCTTAAAATTCCTACGTCACAGAAATCGTTTCCTGGCTCGGCTTCGCAGACGTTATTTTCGGCGGAGACAAGCGACAGCCGGAAATACGTCTGCGTTCGTAGGCTAATAAAGCGGCAATGAACCAAAAAAATTAAAAAGCAATGTTTACAGAAATGCTTTCGAGTTGCTCTTGCGTAACTTACAAACTGTGAATAGCTTATTAACCACTGGGGATTCATAACATGGGATTCGTACATGATGTACATATTCTTGTCCTTGTCCCAATACAATAATTACAGCAAAATGTCTGGATGCAAAGTCTTAACATCTCTTGGAGTTCTTCTCTAAATGATGCCCAGACAGCGATATGACTTCAAATAATTCAGTACAGCGGAAATGACATATCTCGATAAGGTGACTGGTGAGGTTATACAACAATTGTTGTCGAGGTTTCTGCATAGAAATACTTCGTATAATCATACAAGGAATATTTACTCATACGGTAACGTACTTTTTGCGAATTATTTGCGACAGAAAATCAAAGAAAAACAATTTACAGAGTATAAATGTCAAGATAAAGAAAAACGATGTGCGGGTTTACACAGTACTGATGATATAAACTTCTAAACGTCCGTTAGCGTTTACACCAGAATATATTTCGCAAGAGAGAAGTGATATTTTTGGTATATCTAATACTTCTTGCTTTAAAGTTTTACGTAAGCGCTGTGAAAATGTATGATTTGTTGAGGGTTGTTTTGACGTGTGGAGCCAAGCATCACGAACGTACCATATCACTTCCGTCACGAAACCTCACGGAATGTACGAAGCGTGAGTCAGCAGTGAACAGTTTAGGCAGTCCTTCGCCATTTCACCCTCTTCTTCTTCTGAAGTTGAAGGTCACTGTCACATCTTCTGGTGGTCAAGAAGACAAAAGCAAAAGTAGAGATCAGTTGATACAGATTTGAAAAGCGCAAGAAGGTAGGAACTTTAACACAAATTATCGATGTGTTAACACAGGCAGCCCAAGCTCTCTCTATGAACCACACAAGCAACACAATATGGCATCGAATTATAAGGGTTTATATGGGATTTTCTACAAGATATCCATGGCCTGGCGTCGCTCGCAGGGCTGCGATTGTGTGGATAGAGGATTGAAATGAAAGATCAACCTTTGCCCTTGAATTCTGCGGTGGATTTGTGAACGTGGGTTCATTTTAGTCTGGGATTTTTGACTTCGTTCGGAAGGCTGTTCCGACTGAGGTGTTTCGCCTTGTCCTCTCTTTATGAAGGGAATACCGGGATTCAAAAAAGTCGCTTAAATCAAGTTAAATAGGTAAAATAACCACACCAGGAGCAAACAACACACGTATGGAATAAGGTAGGCCATGTTTATTGAGAATTTTCACTTTTAACTACCTCCATGGATACCTTGTAGAAAATCCCATATAAACCCTTATAATTCGATGCCATATTGTGTTGCTTGTGTGGTTCATAGAGAGAGCTTGGGCTGCCTGTGGTGTTAACCGCTTTTCGAAACTTTGCAATATAAACAGTGAGTGAATCATAAGACGAATGATTCATCTTCATGAATTAATGTATGAAGCGTGACTAAGCAGTTCTTCGCCATTTCACCTTCTCTTCTTCTGAAGATAAAAGTTCTAGTGGTGAAGAAGACAAAGGCAAAAGTGGACATCAGTTGAAACCGATTTGAAAAAAAGCAAGAAGGCGGGAACTCAAACCTAAATTATTAATCTGAATGTGTCGACGATTGGCATTTTAATTAAATGAACGATCTGCCTGTCTGATATTTCAGTGGTTTGAAGCGTTAAGACATGCCACAAATGAATTTGCTTTCTTTAAAGTGAAACAACTGTGTTACAGCGACTGTTCATGTTTCTGATAATGCAGATTTTCAATTACGTAGAGTGACACAAGAATGAAACCAACTAAACGGAACAATCATTGAAAACCGAATTTAATGTCTATTCAAGCTAGTAAGTGACATCTTTTTATTTTTTAACATTTTTATACTGTTGAGTTCGCTTACATACTGTTTGCGACAGTGAATTAAGGAAAAGATATTTAGAGAGCGGAGACGTAAAAAAAAAAAAAGAAAACGGTGACCCTCGGGTTTACACAGCTCTGATAATGTAATTTTCTAAACGCCCGTTAGCGTTTGCACCCGAATAGGCTTCGCGAGAAGTGATATTCGTAGTATCTAACACTTGCTTGCTTTGAAGGTTTAAGTGAGCACTGTGGAAAGCAATGACTTATCGTAGTTTGTTTTGACGCGTGAAGCCAAGCATCACGAACGAACCATATCGTTGTGAAGTCTTGTGACATAACGATGTGGTAAGTTCGTGATGCAGTACGGAAAAGCACAGAGCGTGAGTCACCAGCGAACGTCGGATTCCCCTGGAAGGGAAACTTTTGATTCTTATTGTTAAATTAAACTAAAAAGCGAACTTTAAAAGCGATCATTGTTCTCTCGAAAGCCACTGGAAACCGAAAGTTTATAGCTGAAGTCCAGTTGTTGCCTCGTTATAATTAGCCAATCAAAATTATTTGAACAGTTCTAACAAGGATTATGATTGGCTTATTTTAGCGTGCTTTTTCAGGGAACAAATGCGAGCAAAAGGCCACTTTTCCTCGTTTGGAAAAGAAAGTTTGCTAAGATGTTTACTAAAACTTGTGTTGGCTACATTTTCATTGAGTATTTTGACTTTGTTTGCCTACATCTTTATTGATTCGAAGAAGCGAATTTTTCATTGACAATTTTAGGAACCAGATGGAGCAATGTTGTTCAATTGTTGCTCAACTGATTGTGGTGTGTTTTTAACCAGGCAATAGGATCCTTTAAGTTTTCCTTCACCGCGAATTGTGAGAACTTTGTAGTAAATCACAAATAAATCATGTTTTAGGGTACAAGTTGATGTCGCTATGCTATAAAAAAATTGGTTTATGCTTTTAGCCGTACGTATATCGAGTTATAGATACACTTGGGAAGTTTGAAAAGCACCCAAGAAGCTAGAGTTGCACCCGGCTGCCCCTCGAACTTTGTCGTGCTCTCCAAACTTCCCGCGCGCATCCATAACTCGATATACCGACGCACGCTAATACATAAGCCTATGAACCAATTCTTTAATTGCTCACGCATTCTTACGATTACCTATACTAATAACTAGTAATTTTCGTTCATTTCTGTAAACCATATTTTGCTTCCTTTTATGACGACTTTATTAGAATTCCTATTGTAAATAGTTTTGTGCTGTAAATAATTATCACGTGAAGTTTTAGTAGTAAAAATTTGAATAAGCTCACTAGTAATTTCTAAATTTAGTGTCTACCGCCAGCGTGGCCCGAAAACTACGGAACTTTCTGCAAACTTCTTTGAGATAAGTGTGACACGTGAAAAGTACACATTGTAATCTATTTATAGCTATTTTTGTAATCTTGTGTAACATTCATTGTTTATCCAGCAGTGATGCAATAATCATGCTATCGTTAGAACAAATCAAGCGACATTGCAACCATAATTCGATTTACACTGGGATTTACTGTTGGATGTACACTTGGATTTACGTCGAGAAGAGAAATAAACCTGCCTTGAAGTGCAGTTGTACGTCAGAATCTTTGGTTTGCCCTTAACTCGATCTGAATTTCAGTGGCCGAAGATCCGCGGTGTCCAGATATTAGTGACGGAATTCTAGTCTCAATCGATCTCAAGCAAGCCAAGCGAGTTGCTCCGAGTAAATTTACCGCCGTCAAGTTTCGTTCCATTTTCCGTGTCCACGAGGGAAAACAGTGTGTAATAGTATTCTAATCTCGGCTCCCCGGTTAGAAACAAATATCAACAACGCCGAAATCTCGCTAAAGTACAATTACGATACGATTTTTGCAATAGTGCTCAAGGGTGGCTAACACAGGTTCTGTCACTCTACCCACGTTACACTTTGGTAATAGTTTCATTTTAGAATTAGTATTAGAAACTGGCTCTGATGTTGAAAACATATTTCGTATATAGTACGAAGCCTATTCTACTCTCGTGTATCTTGTAGAAAGTTAAGAAACACATCTTGGACTAACATTTCTGACTGTTACAAGGCAAGAGTAGTGTAAATCTAGATGGCAGTGTTTCTGATTAATTTTATATTTTATTTCGCTACGTTTAAATCTGAACCGCAACGAATATAAAAACATCTGAGATCCTTAAGCTTTTTCCCTCGGAGAGGCATTAACACAATCATTATTACACTACAAGACTTTTGTTGTTTTCTCTGGAAATGAATGGGATATAATTATGACATATCATTATCATCAGTTCAAACTAACTAAACTGTGTGTATAATTTATTGTGATACGTAATGCAGGGTACTGCTGTTGTAAACAAAGCTCTTTGGTGTCTCAACTATTCAATGAACAAGGGCGTGGCAGGGGGGGTCCTGAGGTGCCCGTGACCCCCATTTTGTAAGCCTTTTTTTAAGCAAACAACCTACAACAGCTGGCGAAAACGCCATAACAACCTGGTGAGTGCCCTCACTTTGGCATAGTGTGACTCCCCCCTTTAAAACATCCTGGCTACGCCCCTGATGAACCCCAAAATGTTCTTCTTCTTCTTACTTATGGGCCTTATTTAGCTTGTTTCCTACTGCTGACCTAGTTAACAGGCCTACACTGTATACATTAGTGATGAATACAGTGGTGGGTGTAGTAAGACTTTCAAAATCCGGTGACTGATACTGACTAAGTCAAAACACCATCCATTCTCCAATGTTTGTTTTAAAAAACAAGTTAAAGAAGTAAAAACATCGGTATCTCTTTTAAAAATCACTGCAATACGCTAAAAGTATAAAACAGTAGCGACAAAGAGTGTTAATTAACCTGCCGTAAAGAACTTCATATTCCATGTTCACTAGGTGTATAGCTGATACAAGACAAGCAAACACATCACAAAAAGATTTTAAAATGATAAAAACAAAGATAGACGACTACAGGCAACATCTTTGCGGTGCCAAAACACTGGTAGACAGTGCTGGAGAAGGAGATGCGTATGGAAATCCTGGCAATGCTTACCAGAGACTGGGTGATTTTAAACAAGTCATAGAGTACCAGAAGCAACGTCTTAGCAATGCCCAAGAAGTGGGAGACAGGGCTAGAGAAGGCCGTGCTTATTGTAGTCTTGGCAATGCTTGCCAGAGTCTGGGTGATTTTAAACAAGGCATCAAGTACCACAACCAACATCTCAGCATTGCCAAAGAGCTAGGGGACAGGGCTGGAGAAGGAGGTGCTTATGGCAATCTTGGCAATTCTTACCAGAGGCTAGGTGATTTTAAACAAGCTATCAAGTACCATATGCAACATCTTAGCATTGCAAAAGAACTGGGGGACAGAGCTGGAGAAGGACGTGCTTACGGCAATCTAGGCATTCCTTACGGGAATCTGGGTGATTTTAAACAAGCCATCAACTACCACATTCATCATCTTAGTATTGCTAAAGAACTGGGGGACAGGGCTGGAGAAGGAGCTGCCTATTGCAATCTTGCCAATGCTTTTGATAGTCTGGGTGATTTTAAACAAGCCATAGAGTACCAGGAACAACGTCGTAGTATGGCCAAAGAACTGGGGGACAGGGCTGGAGAAGGAGCTGCTTATGGCAATCTTGGCAATGCTTACCAGAGTCTGGGCGATTTTACACAAGCTATGAAGTATCATAACCAACATCTTAGCATTACCAAAGAATTGGGAGACAGGGCTGGGGAAGGAGCTGCTTATGGAAATCTCGGCAATGCTTACCAGAGTCTGGGTGATTTTGCACAAGCCGTGAAGTACCACAACCAACATCTTAGCATTGCCAAAGAACTGGGAGACAGGGCTGGGGAAGGAGCTGCTTATGGAAATCTTGGCAATGCTTACCAGACTCTGGGTGATTTTAAACAAGCCGTGAAGTACCACAACCAACATCTTAGCATTGCCAAAAGACTAGGGGACATGACTGGCGAAGGAACTGCATGTTATTCTTTAGGACGTGATTTTGAATTGTCAGGTGCTTTGCAGGAAGCCCTTTCTTATTACCGATCGAGTGTAAAATTGTTCAATGACACGAGGGCTCTTCTGCAATCCGAAGATAACTGGAAAATATCTTTTCGTAATGCCCACCATGATGCTTACACCGCTCTTTGGAGAACTCTGTCAAGGCAAAAAAAGACTGACGAGGCTTTGTGCGTTGCCGAGCAAGGACGAGCACAAGCACTGGTGGATCTCATGAAATTACAGTATGACTCTGAATTATCAATGTTTGGGTCACTCCAAGACAAAGTAACCATTACAGGTGTCTCAAGTGATATATCAACGCAAACAGTGTTTTTAGCACTAGAAAGTACAAAAATTCATTTCTGGGTACTCAACAAAGAAAGGAGGGTTCAGTTTATGCTAAAGGAAATACGAGGAGAGGATGCTATTACTTTTCTGGAGCGTTTAAGGAACAATGTTCTCAAAGAACACAACATTGTTGGCAGAGTTACCTGTGAAATTCATTCACTGGATGAGCTAAGGAGCAAATCTCCTACGAGGAAATTTGTTCAGGAGACGGTAGAAAGATTACCCTTCAACAATAAATCGTTGCGCCTCTTTCATGATTGCGTAATTGCCCCAATTGCCCACCTACTTGAAGGCGACGAATTGATCATCGTCCCAGATGGTCCATTATGTTTGGCTCCTTATGCTGCAATTTTAGATGATAAATGCAAGTATCTAAGCCAATCTTTCAGGATACGCGTTGTTCCGTCGTTGACGAGTTTAAGACTGATTTCGAACTCTGCTCAGGACTTCCACCGGAGCAGCGGAGCATTGCTAGTGGGAGATCCCTGCGTAGAGGAAATTACAAACAAGCAGGGTGAGCGCAGTCTACAGCCGTTGCCATACGCCAGACAAGAAGTAACGATGATAGGAGAAATGCTAGGCGTTGCACCTCTCACTGGAAAGGAAGCAACTAAAGACGAGGTGCTGAGACGAATCGGTTCTGCTGCTTTAGTACACATTGCAGCACATGGTGATATTAAAGGTGGGGGAATTGCTTTGGCTCCTAACCACTCCGGGACATCTAAGATCCTTGAAGAGAAACATTTTATATTGAAAGCGTCAGATGTGCAGGCAGCAAAGCTGCGTGCAAGGTTGGTTGTGCTTAGTTGTTGTCACAGTGCACAAGGCACAGTTACACCTGAGGGTGTGGTTGGTATTGCGAGGGCTTTTCTGGGTGCTGGTGCGCGATCGGTTCTCGTGTCACTCTGGGCAATTGATGACGAGGCCACTTTGGAGTTTATGAAATGTTTCTACCATCATCTGGCTCGTGGCTGCAGCGCCAGTGTAGCTCTTAACCGAGGTATGGAGTACCTGAGAGAGTCTGAGAAGTTCAATGCAGTTAAGTTCTGGGCTCCGTTTACACTCATTGACCATGACATCACGTTAGAATTCGGACAAAGTCAGTAAAAGCATCGTGAGTAGCACTTTTTCTCCACTTAAGAACGTTAAGTGTAATTTTTGTTCATAATAATAATTAGCAATATGCTTTATGAGACTATGAAAGTACGAAGGTGTCGGATGGTCACGCCGTTTCTTGTTTACATGCAGCTTTTAGACCCTTTCGGATTTCGCTTCTTTTGGTAAGCCAGAGAAACTTTTAGTGTCTGACAAAAATTTAACTGAAAAATTTCAAGTTAAAAGTCCTTCAAAACAAAACAGAAACACTACGTGGAGGCAGTCACGCACGACCGATCGGCCATTCTGCGCGCGTAACCCAAGGAAAAACTTGTGCAAGCCAACTTCCCTACAGATTCAAGTGAAGGGTCTAAGTAAAAGAGTAAGAGGAAAACAACAGTATTGAACGTGCTTTGTTCCGTTATAAACCATGCAAGGAAGTAACGAGACTTACTCAAAAAGTGGAGATCGAGAAGCTCTCGTCTGCGGTTCGTCTTTCGCCGTGCACTTTCTTCGTATCTTCGTTACTTCCTTAAGTTCTGTGTCCAACTGGTTTGGATCGACTTACTATTTTCGTATTCTCGGTATTGGACTGGAACTAGCTGCAATGGACGCCCATGCGGTGGAATATCATGAAAAAGAGATTGATGTCATTTGCATTTGAAAAGACTCCCCGCATTAGCTTCAGTTGCAAGCTAGTTCCAGTCCAATACCCACAATACGAAAATGGCCTATTGGTACATACAAAGATTTGTGGAGACTGAAGTTGTCTGCATTTTGAAATTTTTTTTAACATTTTTTGGTTGATTTCGTGACATATCGGGTACAAAAAGATGTTCAACATGAAAATTTTAACATTGAATTTCTCTTACAACTTATAATTATATGTCACGTGCGATATACGCTGTTCTTGTATGTATTTGTCATATACCTCTTGAGTCTCTAATGTGTGCAGTATTGTAACTATAACAGTTTTGTTGCCTTTTAGGTGGGTAGCCGCAAATACGGAAAAGACGGCATGACAAGGTATATGCTGTTACCTAATACTAAGGGCGGGGGCGGATTTCCTTAGTTCCCCTGATGCATTACATCAAACTATACTGTGAACTGTTATTACACTTTCTAATACTATAAATTTTGAACGTTTTAATTTGCTTTGTACTTCATTGTTCTCTCATCTTGAGTTCTACTCAAATGCAATAATCATGAATCGAAATGCCGTGAAGTTTACCTCTGGTAAATGTTCAGTAGCTCTTGATAGAGATAGAGCTCTTGGTCACGTGTCTGTTCCTAATCATAGATGGTTTTCCCTTGCAGATGCTGAACAATCAAGATAGAACAAGCCACGCGGCGAGTAGCTTTCACTGAGACTTTTTACATCCCTTTTAAAGCCTGTGTAATTCCTTTGTAGTTTATTTCTGCCGTGATGCTGCAAGAGAGTCAAAACCGATATATTTTTCCGTCGTCATATTCTTTTAAAGAGAGAATAGTTTATTTCATGGTAAAGTTCAACGGAATGATTTAATGTAGGTATTGTTCAAGTTGAGAAATTCTCTTTCAAGGAAACTGGTGCTGCATTCAGCGGTCTGCTTTCCCTTAGAATAGAAAATGGTACTTATTGAAACTACTCTTTGTGTTTTTGTTTTCCTTGCAAATGATTGCGAATGCTTGTTCAACAAGTTAACCTGACATGAGCCCGCAATCCAGTCGAAAACCAGCTCTTGGTCAGCGGTCAACTTCCAAAAAACCTGACCTCGATGAGCTCTAAACTTGAGCCCGCGATATGGTCACGTGATAATGGTAAGCGGATACCTTGTTTTGACAGGTGTCAATTGACCATGACATGGATGTCCAATATCAAAGTAGGTCGCTATAAACCAAGGCTGCATTTCTCTGTCAACCTATTAGCTGGAGTATGGCCGCCATCTTGTGCGACTCCGTCGTCGTCGCCATGGTCGTGCGTACGCGCCCACCAGCAATGCCGCTAGCCATGGTAACCATGAGAAAATCAATTTATGGGTTTTCTTTTCTTTATTATAGGAGTATTGTGCTCCGCTTGGCGCCCCTTCGGGCCGCCGAAGCTCCGCTATGGAAAGTTAAATTACTCATACGAGATAAGGATTAGCAAAGCCGATGTGCACTTCAAACTCTGCTTAAAGGGAAACCTAATACAGTGGTTATTTCCCTAGCTTTCTTCATAGGAAAATAATTAGCCTTAGATACAATGTTGTCCCGCGTTTCGGCTTTAAGTGGCATAACAAACTGTCTCTTGGCCTATTTGATTTGGGGAAGGTCAGGTGCTACTTTTATGTACAGTAAACATTCTCGTCCATCTACTAACAGTGGATCTAACGACGCAATATCTGCTGCACGTAGAGACTTCGTAAACCGAGCCTGACAGGAGTCACATTTCAGGCCTTGTTTTAACAAAGCAGATGACAGGGTGAGACTGGGAACTGATATTGTAATATGCTTAGCTTCCTTTAGAGAGTGAGACTTAAAGCCTCGATCAATTCACAGTAGGAGTCTGGACTGAGTTGACAAGAGGAAGATTGACAATTAGAGTAGTGTACATTGTAATTTACATTCATTCTATCTCTTGTTTTTACATATGAGAGAATTGACAGTTGGCTCAATATGTATATCAGTGTGCATGATGCGTTTTGTAATCAATTAGGTTTAAAGACAAATGTAGCGATACGAAGCAGGCTAACATTTTATAAGATCGACTGTAAGATCAAACTGTTTCTATACTAAGACTTGTACTAATCTGCAGACGTTCGTGATCACTTGTAATTGGACTTAAACGTAAACATAGAGCAATCTCCATTGTAAATCAGGCTTGGCAGAACATGAGGATTAAAAGATTACAGATGTCTCAGCGAGACTCGATATTACTTTACTGCAGCAAGCGAGTTAGCCTAGTTCCACGTTTTCACTAAGTCACGCTCTCTTCTACCTCATCGATGTCAAGCGGAGGATACTATTCCTTTTTTTATTGGTCTGTCTGTGTTCTAACAATCGATATTCCCTCTTCGAAAAGTTTATATAAAATAATATACATACATGGGTGATTACACCTACATGATATCCAAAGTACTACAAAGGAAGAGAAAGTTGTACTACATCAAAGTTCATGTATTTTAATTCTGCTGGTATTTTTATCGTCTTGAATTGGGGCGGTAACCGCCTGTGAATATATATGTTTTAGCCTGTCAATTTGTTCACTACTTCGCCGGGAAGGCTGAACCATAGTTACTGGGGTGTTTTTTTTTTTTCTAGCAAGACACATCATTTCCTATTTCAGAAACTAGTCAGTGCGCCTTGTTTACTCCAAGAATTTTCTCAAGTTGCACTCACAAATTGCTGTCCGCTTTCATAAAGATAGAAAATCAAGTATCTTGCTAAAGAAACACTTCGCACGCCCAAGTACCCAAGCCGGACTCCCTCCATAAAAGTTAAACCTCCGGCCCGAGAAATTTGTCTAGAGACTTTAAAGAATTACACCACTTTCTGTTTAATGTGACTGAATTGCACTCGCTCCAGGAACAATATACTTAAAATAAGGAACCATTCCGCTCAAGGCTATTTTTGTACGTGTACACATTGTGAAATCTTCCCTGCAACGATGTTTCCATGTTTATTCAGACTTAAGTAAAGGAACTTCGAATTCGTTTTCTTTATGCAGATTATACTGAGTCAGATTCATTTGTTGTTGCTGTTATTTTCGTTCTACCTTGATCATTTTATAAAACAATACTACAACGAAGCGTTTTGTCAGTGTCAGTGACTCATTTATTAGGGGTGTGGGTGCACCTTCTTGTTGCTATGCAGATAAGCAGGGGCGGACTTTTTTTTGCGGTGTGGGGTGGGGGAGGGTGGATTGGGTGGTTAGCCACCCCTCTTTTGGAGAAGCAAAAAACTGAAAGGAAACTGAAACATATTGTGAATATTATTACTGAAATAAAGGGAAACCTTCTGGACAGGTATCTCATTGTAATTTCTACTTTGTGACATTGCTAGTTTTTCTGATGTGACAGTTTTCAATCAGGTCTCAATTCTCAAATTGCCACATTTAGGGGAGATGCCCCATGGATTCTGCAATCCCAAGGAATCAGCCACCCGCCCCCCTCCCTGTCCTCGAAAAATCCTGGATCCGCCCCTGGTGAGGTACAAGGCATCAACATAAGACATTTCAATGGGACAGAGAGACATTATTAGATCAAAATGTCTTTTCCTAAGCTAAGAAATCAACGCGAACATAATGTGTGGGTGCAAAGTCTCAACATCTCTTGGAGCGCTCCACTAAATGATGCCCAGACAGCGAAATATCTGTAGGCTTTTGTACATTATGCTAGCATTTTTTCGAGCATTTTATTGAGGGAAAAGCATTAAGCATTATTCGAGCATTCTAGTGGCATTTTCCCGGAAAATTAGAAAATAGAAATAAAATTTTTTTTTTTAACGAGAAAATGAAGACAAAAGCCACCCTAATACGGCTGAGTGGAGACTGAGGAGAGGTTAGCGGTAGTCAAATCAAATTAAAGGCGGCCTTGTTTGTTTAGCCCCTTCGTCATACAAAAAAAAAAAATGTATGTATGAGCATTAACCGAGCATTTTAGTGACTTTTTGGGGGATGACCGAGCATTTTAGTGGGAAAAATGGAGCATTAGGGTGAAGCATTTTAGTACGGAAAAAAGCATAATGTACAAAAGCCTAGCGATATGACTTCAAACAATTCAGTAAAACGGAAATGACATCTCTCGATAAGGTGACTGATTAGTTTATACAACAACTGTTATTGGAAGTACTTCATATAATCATACAAGGAATATTTACTCATACGGTAACGTTCTTTATATGAATTCTTTGCGACAAAAATCAAAGGAAAGCAATTTACTGAGTATAGATGTCAAGATAAAGAAAACGACGTACGGGTTTACACAGCACTGATGATGTGAACTTCTAAACTTCCGTTAAGCCTGGTCCTCACTAGCAACGCAAGCATAAACATAAGCATAAACATAAGCATAAGCATAAGCATAAGCATAAGCATAAGCATAAGCATAAGCATAAGCATAAGCGTAAGCGTAAGCGTAAGCGTAAGCGTAAGCGTAAGCG
>NW_028301552.1:12550000-12620000 GCF_042242905.1 Orbicella faveolata
CACCGCTCTACCGAGCACACAGGATGTCCAATTCCTCAGCGACAGCTATGATGCTCTTGTGAAGTCAGAATCCAGCTTGTCAAAAGCTCTGGATAATTTCTCTCGTAGGTTGGATTTATTGACAGTTAAAGTTGACAGAACTGACAAAGCTATCGACGAGATGCTCTATTACAGTTTTCAATATAACTTGAAGATCGTGGGCGTTCCACTAATATCAGAAAGAGAATCTGCACAAGACACCGCGGAATTGTGTGTGAAGCTATTTACCGGCCTTGGAGTCGATATCTCCTTATCAGAGATCGACATTGCTCATAGGGTCCCACAGCGAGATACTTCGACCGGTAATGGTAACCGAAGACGTCCGAACCCGATTATTTGCAAATTCACAAGAAGGATGATACGTGACAAAGTGCTCGCGTCAAGAGGTAACGCCAGTCGACTAACCACCGAGGGCCTGAATCTCCAGTCTTCTGCTGAAATTAATCGGATTGCAATTTACAGCCACCTTACACCGAGACTACAAGAGCTGTTACACTCAGCGAAGGCACACCAAAACACATACAACTACAAGTGGTGCTGGGCGAAAGGCGCAGCAATCTTCTTACGCAAAACGGATACTTCTGTGGCGATTCGTCTGGGGGCGATTGACGACTTAACTAAGTTAAGACTGCGTGAACGCCCTGAAGCTCGATCAGAGGATCCTTGCAGCTAAGTTAAACTACTGTTATGCTTTATAATGGTACTAATATGAAAGGCAGGAACAGAAGTACAGTGAATTCTATTAGATCTATACTGAAGATTTTACCGTATTATAGTTGTTCTGGATGTTTGGCAGAAATTCACGGCCAGTTTAATAGTTCAGTGTCGACCACATGTAAAACTAAAAGGGAATTAGAGAAACTTACTAGCTTATATGACTTAGATTTGTTTTCCTTAAATACAACCTTAGATTATAATTTGAACCCCGTTGATTACTCCTCTAACAGAATAACTAGTCGATATTTCTCCCCCCATAGTTTTAAGGAAATGAAAACGAAGTTGTCAAAAGATGAAACTATCTCTAGCTTTTCTATATTTCATAACAACGTAGTTAGCTTGAATCGTAATCTGGAAAATTTTCAAACTCAACTTTTGCGTGAAGTAGATTTTCATTTTAATGTCATCGGAGTTACTGAAACAAAAATCACCAATGTAAATTCACAGTTGTGCACCGCACATACACCTGGCTACGTATTTGAATATGTTCCAACACCTCTGGCGTCTGGTGGTGTGGGAATGTTCATTGATGAGTCACTTGATTATCGTGTTTTAGAAAGGACCTCCAATGAAGCTTTTCAGGTATTGTGGGCTTGAGAATAAGAAAAATGTTATTTGTGGAATCTTTTATAGACAACACAATTCTCCTGAAATCTTTCAATCATATTTTGATGAGACTATTGAAAAATTTGCGTCCTCTGGGAAATATATTGTGATCATGGGTGATTTCAATATTGACCTTTTAAAATGTGCGTCATCTTCGTATAGTCACGATTTTTTAACTTCCCTTCAAAGTTGTTTTCTCGTTCCCACAATTGACAAACCAACGCGTGTCCGCTCTACCTCCGCCACCCTAATTGACAACATTTTTATCAACAATCCTGATCAAGTTGTGGCTAGTGGAAATATCATCTCTGAAATAAGTGATCATTTTTCGCAATTCTGTATTCTGAAGTCTATGAGGGATAAAATTAAGATAAGAAAATTTAACGTGCGGGATTTTTCTAGATTCTCTAGGGACAGTTTTAACGCCGATCTGTCTAATGTGAACTGGAATACTCTCACAGATAAAAAACCGTGTGACGTGGACAATTTATTTTCTTCTTTTTACAACAAGTTTAACAAATTGATAAATAAACATGTACCTATGAAGACAATTTCAAACCGCAAAGCTAAACAGCTCTCCAAACCATGGATCACCAAAGGCATAAGAATCTCCATTAAAGTTAAAAATAAGTTATATGCGTCTGGTGACACCGCCAACTACAAAATTTATAGGAACAAAATTTGTACCTTAACGCGTTTAAGTAAACAGCAATACTATTCTAAATTTTTTAATGATAACCTAACTAATATGAAAAAAACTTGGGAGGGAATAAACAATGTACTTGCTCGTAAATTGAAGAACACAAAACCTATTACTTCTATTAAAGTCCCTACTGATAATGATTCTGTTACCTGTGACCATAATAGAATAGCCAACGTACTTAATGACCATTTCGCTTCTGTTGGACCTTAACTGGCAAATAAGTTACCAACCGTTCAGCGTAATTATTTTGATTCTATGAACTGATCTAACTCTCCCGATTCGTCGTTTGCTTTCAATCTAGTTACCCCAACTGAAGTGGAATTGGAAATTTTGCGCATACCAAATAACAAGTCTCATGGTTTATACTCATGTCCTACCCAACTGTTGAAGTACTCGTCAAACGTTGTAAGCAGTACACTTGCGGAAATAATAAATCTTTCTATTTCATCTGGGATGTATCCCACTAAATTAAAAATGGCAAAAATTATTCCTATTTTTAAAGCCGAAGATAACACTAATCCAAACAACTATAGGCCTATTTCTTTGCTGTCTAACTTTAATAGGATCTTCGAAAAACTGGTCTACTCCAGAATGGAATCTTTCATTGAGCAAAATGATATACTTTCTTCATCTGGCAATATGGCTTCCGCAAAGCGCATTCAACACAGCATGCAATTCTTGACATTGTAAGTACCATACAGGAAAATATGGACAAGCGCTTGTTCTCATGTGGTGTATTCATTGACCTGAAAAAGGCTTTTAATACCGTCGATCATAAAATTCTTTTACACAAGTTAGATCACTATGGTTTTCGTGGTGTTATAAATAAGTGGTTCTCATCTTACTTGGATGGTCGAACTCAAACTACGCAAATTGGCTCTTATATATCTAAAAGGCAAAATACCACTTGTGGTGTACCGCAAGGCTCAGTCCTAGGCCCTTAACTTTTCCTAATTTATGTCAACGATATCCAAGAATCCTCTGACAAACTTAAATTTTTTTTATTTGCTGACGACACGAATGCCGTATATGCTGACAAAAATCTTAAGTCTTTTGAGTCGACTGTAAATCAAGAACTCTGCAAGTTGTTCGATTGGTTAACGGCTAATAAATTAACCTTAAATATTAAAAAAAAACAAATTTCGTTATCTTTAGACCAGCTCAGAGAAAACTTACTTATCATCCCAAAATTATGATATTCGACAATGATCAACAAAAGAAGGTGGCTCTAGAATGTAAAGAATTTGTGAGATATCTAGGTGTAATAATTGACAATCATCTTTCTTGCAAACATCATATTGATCATGTAGCTATTAAAATAAGTCGAACTGTAGGATTGATTTGTAAACTACGACACTTTCTGCCAAGACAAACTCTTTTAACTATTTATAGATCCTTAGTTACTCCTTATTTAACTTATGGTTTGGTGGCCTGGGGCCAAGCATATAAATCACACCTTGAAAAGCTTCTCAAGCTCCAAAAGCGAGCTCTTCGCTTTATTTATTTTTCTGAGCGAAATCAACATACGATTCCTTTATTTATTGATGCCAGTGTTTTACCGTTAAAATTTTTGTATTATGAGCTTTTAGCTAACCTTATGTTTGAAATAAGACACAGAAATGCTCCTGGAAACATTCAAGATCTCTTTCAAGACATTTCTGATATTCATTCTTACAATACTCGATCCTCTGTCTTAAATAATTTATACGCACAAAGTTCTAGACTCTCACTTCAAGTGAATTCATTTTCTAGAATCGGAACAAAAATTTGGAATGAAATGTCTATATATTTAAGAAAGCTTCCAAAAAATGTCTTTAAGAGGAAAATAAAACAAATACTTTTTGAAATTCTAGCTTCAGAAGACTGTTATATTGATCTTACAGAAATCGTTCAAAAAGTAAAGCTGAATTTATTTTCCTCCTAGTATGTATTCATAAATACTCAATAATTTCGCTTTAGTGTATCTGTAGTCTCTCGTCGTAACTGTTGTTAATTATTATTTGTAATATCGTTAGTTTATTAGCTGTCTTTAGTCATCGTTGTCAATTCTAGTCTCTTTAGTTCTCTTGTTACCCTCAGTTGCATTTAGTAGTACCTAGTTGTATATTAATAACTCGTCCTAACATGACCCGCCTAGATTAGCTCAGCTATCCGCGGGCATGTTACAATTGTAATTTTAATTTGAGAACAAATAAAATGTATGTATGTATATGTATGTATGCATAAGCATAAGCATAAGCATAAGCATAAGCACAAGGAATGGAACTTTTCCATTTTCTTATGCTTATGCTTATGCTTATGTTGTGGATACTTGAATGTGAACCGGGCATACATAAGCATAAGCGTAAGCATAAAGAGTTTTCTTGTCAGCGGAATACACAAAAATAAAATCCAGGCCCGCTCTGTCACAATCTGTCAACTGAAAACATGGCGACGCAGGTGAAAGAAAAGTTGGCGGAATCTGTCCGCAATTATCCTTGTTTGTACGACAGGTAAGCTTACCTGAAACAAAATTCTCTGTCTCCCAGTTTTAATTCTTGTACAAGGTTATAATAATCGCCTTGTGTCTTTCTTCTCGTAAAAATGTCTCTTATGTCTCTTATTCTCGGTTTTCTTTGTGTTTTCTTTGCATAAGCAACGTTCTTCGATTTCTACGGCTTAACAGTAGCAACAATCCAATTTCGACTTCGTTATCCTGAGAGATGAACTGCGCCTGCGCAATAGCCATCCTTATGCTTATGCTTATGTAACCCCGGTTCACACATATTTTTCTTATATGCTTATGTTTATGCCTGTTTATGCTTATGCTTATGCTTATGCTAAAGTGTGAACCAGCCCTTATGCACTGGTGAGGACGACCATGACATAAGCATAAGCATGAGCATAAGAATATCAAAACCTTGCGTTCCTCTGAAGCCTGGTTCTCACTCGTGAGATAAGAACAGGCATAAGCACAAGCATAAGCACAAGGGAGCACAAGGATGTTCACATTAGCGACATTCGCATGCGCAGCGTGGGTCATGTCGGAAACATTCTCTTCCCCACTTCTATTCGTTTTAAAATGTGAAAAGAAACAGAGGCTCTGGAAAGGAGAATACGTAAGTGGAGAAACAACATGGCAGAGGAAGAAGCGCTATTTGCTGTGTTGATGTTGGTGAATACAACCAAAGTCCTGCTACACTTTATTTTAATAATCATTCCTTGTGTAAACAAACTCAGTTCGATTCGTACTTTTGCTTACCTGATTTCAAATTTAGCTCTCGTGCGATCTCGCTCCACGCCAACTCCTTTTTATGTGAGCTTTTGAAGTCAACCAACGATTTATCGTACAGAATTGGATAGCTCCGGGCAAGCTCTGCTAACCTCTCATCCGCCATTTTTGTTGAGCGAGAGGAGATCTGGAGAGTGTTATTCTGATTGGTTGAATTCCAGCGCTTATGTTTGTGCTTATTTCAGACCAGTTCCCACTAGTGAAATAAGCGTAATAAGCATACGCTCAAGCACAAGAAAAAGGAAAATGTTTCTTTTTCTTGTGCTTATGCTTGTGCTTATTTCATCTCAGTGCACGCTAGCATTTTCTTGTGCTTATGCTTGTGCCTATGCTTGTGCTTATTTCACAAGTTTGAATCAGGCTTATAGTGTTACACCAGAATATATTTCGCAAAAAAAGTGATATTAGTGTATCTAATACTTCTTGCTGTTTTACGTAAGCAGAGTGAAAAGTTATGATTTGTTTTGGGTTGTTTTGACGTGTGAAGCCAAGCATCACGAATGCACCCTATTACTTCGTCACGAAACTTCACGGAAAGGTATGAAACGTGACTCAGCAGTGAACAGTTTAGGCATTCCTTCGCCATTTCACCTTCTCTTCTTCTGAAGATAAAGGTTCTAGTGGTGAAGAAGACAAAGGCAAAAGTAGACATCAGTTGATACCGGTTTGAAAAAAAAGCAAGAAGGTAGGAACTCAAACGCAAATTATTAATCTGATTATGTCGACGATTGGCATTTTAATTAATTAATGTATGAATCACAAGACGAATGAAAGATCTGCTCGTCTGATATTTCAGTGATTTGCAGGGTTTACACATGCCACAAATGATTTACTTTTCCAAAGTGAAACAACCGTGTTACAGCGACTGTTCATTTTTCAATTAATGCAGATTTGGAGTAAGAAGAGTGACACAAGTATAAAATTAACAAAGTGAACAACAGTCAACGTCTGTACAAGTGACATTTTTTCCTTTTCTTTTTTTATACTGTAGAGTTCGTTTACATGTTATTTACTACAGTGAATTAAAGAAAAAAATATTTACAGATTAGAGACGTGACAAAAAAAAGAAAACGACCCTCGGGTTTATACTGCATTGATGATGTAAACTTCTCAACGTCCGTTAACGTTTGCACCCGAATAGGTTTCGCGAGAAGTGATATTCTTAATTAGTATCTAACACTTGCTTGCTTTGAAGGTTTAAGTGAGCACTGTGGAAGTAATGACTTATCGTAGTTTGTTTTCACGCGTGAAGCCAAGCATCACGAACGTACCATATCGTTCTGAAGTTTTGTGACGTAACGATATGGTGCGTTCGTGATGGTACGGAAATCAGTGCACAGGGGACCCGAACACTATATCAGCAGTAAAAATAAATGTACTGTTATTTACCTGTGTTCCTGTGTCGTTTTGAGCCGTTTAGAAGGGATCTGAATGAAGCAAAGGCGGTTGACATTTGCGAATATTATCTGGTCTGCCGCCTTGTAATTATGACGCTCCGATTATTTCAAGTTTCGCGCGGATGAGAAACTTCAGACGTAATCGGAGCGTCATAATTCGCCTTTGCTTCATTACGACTCAAAAAGACGTCTCACAAAGACAAGGGTAAATAGCAGTACATTTATTTTTACTGCTGATATAGTGTCGGGTCTCCTGTGGGAATGTATGAAGCATGTATGAGTCAGCAGCGAACAGTTTAGGCAGTCCTTTGCCATTTCACTTTCCTTTTCTTTTCACGTTAAGGGTCACATCTTCGGACAGTTTAACAATATTATGGGAGCGACAACATGACACGTTTAAAGCGAAACTTGAGGGATATTGCCACACAAAGAAAAAAACAACAAAAGAAACAAAAAGCAAACAAACAAACAAAAAAAAAACAAGAAAATATATATGTATACATCGTTCTTTAAGCGTGAGCGACCATATGACGTGTTTAAAGCGAACATGGCAATCGCGGGATACTGCCGCAACAAACAAGGCAAATTATACATGTACAAGACATTAGAGTGTGTTGAAAAGACATTCTAAAAATAAAATAAAAACCCAGTCAGTGGATAAAGTCAAGAAATTGTGATATTATAGACGATAAATAAAGAAGACAGTTCTCCAAGTTTAAGGTATGTGCGTTGTCCCAAAGTGGAGATATTCGTCTAAATGTTCCGCGCAAAATTATAGAGCCCAGTATTTGGCTATCTAGTCAGCTGATTATCTGAACCGAGCCAAAAAACATTGACACAAGCACTTTAACTCCTAAAATGGCTAAAAATCACGAGATCAGTGTATATTTTTCGACAAACGCGATCTAGCTTTATGTCATGCACCGCCATAACTCCGAAATTCAAAATGCGCTGGTTTCCAAACGAAGGACGCTATTGAGCTGGAAAGTTGTCAACAGATATAAATTTTATACCTCTTATGCCTGATGAGGATAAAACCTTTGGTGGCTCTTTAGTTTTGGATTTGGGAATTTGATGACGTCACTTGAACACAGTCCATATGATGCTTTTAAAACGAAAGAAAATATCAACCGGGCTAGCATTTTCAAGACCTCAGTCACAGTTTTTCACTATACGGACCTCTAAGCTGGCAAATAACACATATATACCTCGTTCTTTAAGCGTGAGCGGCAAAATGACGTCTTTAAAGGTCAACAAACAACACAAATATATATGTATACAACAATATGACGTGTTTAAAGAAAAGAAAATTTCAACCGGGCGAGCATTTTCAAGACCTCAGTCACAGTTTTTCACTATACGGACCTCCCAGCCGTGCAAGTTAACATGTAGAAAAGAAAATATCAACGCGAGGCCATTGCTAGAGTCTTAACTTACTACAGCTCGTTTTTTAAATGACGCTTAAACACAAAAGAAAATATCAACTGGCGGCTAGTGCCACAGGATCTTTATCTGGAGAGGAAGCCACATCAGCCTCAGCTGGTATTCATTCGGGTCCTCTATCCTGGTCGAATTGGATTTTGGACATGTTGGTTTTTGTGGAGGGAGGCAGTCTAAGCACCGGCTCTCAGTGAACGCGAACAAAGCGAGGGATTTGTTACAGGCTAATCCCAAAGGGCAGATACTAGGCAAATCGAAAACAAAGTCTACAGACTCCCCCTCCCCGCCCTTTTGCAATGGCAATATCAAACTTTGAGAAACAGCTGACAGCTCAAACATATGCATTTCAGCGAGGTAAGACTGAACTTCAGCCACGGAACGTTTCATCATCACAGAGCAAATCTTCCTTCCAAAACTATAAACATATCTCAGGGTCTGGCATCCACCCTTCCCTTTCCTGTTGGACGTTCGACAGTCAAACGTTAATCGCGAAATACATACAATAATTATTCGCTATACACCTCCCATGTTAGGGACTGAGATCTACATCAGTTCGTTGCAATAACCAATACCAAATAATCACTGTGCCAATCAGCAAGGATATAGGCCATCTTATGCACCAATCAGAACCCAAGGAAATACGGGCAGCAGGCTTGAGGGGGAAGGCTGCACGAGATTCACGAATGGTTTTGGTTTACTTGGCTGGAAAATTAGTCTGTGTTCATAACGACAATCACGAAGGGTAACATACAAAACTGAAGCAAACGGGTAACCCTTTTAATACAGTCTTAAAAACCTAAGTTATCCTAATCAAATTCATATTTTTTTCTTCCATTTTCAGCACGATCCATTTGATTAAGACAATGTTATCACGTTCTCAGCTTCCCGGTATGATGCGGTTGCTCTGTTTTTCCATTTGCCTTGCTGTACTACTTCTCCTCTGCTTGCTGTATTATACGGACACGATGAACAACGCCCTGTCTCTTGTCGGAGTTGTTTCTCCGAAGAAAGTCCCAGGACATTCATCTGGTAAACAGTATAATTTTCTATTTAACTCTTCGCTTAACAAGACGAGGGGACAAGAACATTCTCATAAAAATGTAGATGGGAGCGGTAGTGAAACAGAAAAGTCGTTAATTTCGCGTAGGTTGCAAGATTTCCGACACGAGTGGCTTCGTCAGCGCCGTGCACGAGTAGACTGGAAGAACATTAATAAGTCCTGCGCTGAAAATATGGCCTGGGGATTAGTAAAAGATCATTGGGGCAAAACCAATCATAGCAACGCTACAACAAGTGACATTATATTCCAAGATATCAGACCAGCGGGAGAGTTCAGCAAGATTTTCATCCAGTCAAAAACCTCAGACAATCGAACGAAGTTGATTGGTGGAGGCACCTGGAGGGTTTACGTACGTGGTCCAACAAGCATTGCGGCCACTGTTTTCGATCATAATAATGGAACTTACGAAGCTCTGTTTCTTATCAGGGAGCCTGGTGTTTATCAACTGACGATTTACCTTGATTTTAGTCTTTGTGATGGCTTCAAAGACCCACCTCGTGATTGGTTTATCATAGGTGACTATCAGGGGCGGAAACAGAGAGAGGGAGTTGTAGGTTCTTTAGATGAATACTTGGTAGAACACCCTGACGGACAACTTGCCTTAAGCATAAATGTAACTAAGGCTCAGCTTAAAGTCCCTCCTTCTGGTAAGTAAATTTCTATGTGACTTTGTAAAAGATAAGAGTATTTTGTTTGTCAAAAATACCTCAGACAAAGAGTATTTAGACTATAGGTGGGTCATAACGGCTTCTAGCTCTTTAAATCAGTCTAAATTGGTATCAAAAGTGTTTAAATGCAACTTTTTGCCAATGTGACGGCGGATTCAAAGCCATTTAAGTTTTTGAAAAGTTTAGGTGGTTCTCTTAATCCTGTGTTTTCGTTCTGTTAATACACAGAGAATTGAATTTACATTGAGTAGATATTTATGAGCGTGCTCTACAAAATTACACCATTTTTGTCGATCATGGCGTCATATGAGGCCAATTGAAGTTCCTTGGCGCGCCATCTTGGATCCACCATAATGGCTCTTACTCTGTTCTGAAAAGGTCAAACAAGGAAGGACATTAACACCAAATCAAGCCAGAATGCTCATGGAATGTAAACATTTACGAATTTCTGCAATTAGATGTTGAAAACGGGATTAAATAATATTAATATGAAAAAAGTTATTTTTTGGCCAGACCTACCCGAAATTTGCAGTTGCCATGACAACGTAGAAAGTCAGTGACCCACAATAAACAAATCCAAATTTTTTTTTTTCAAGCGGGCACGGTAACGAATCCTGCAGTCTGTTTGGTTCTTAGCGCGGTCCGGATTTTCCTATCTCAGACCAAGAAATTGTCGTGTTGATTAATTTTTGTGAATGAACTAGCTTTAATCGCCAACCTTTGCTCTTTTTACTCTTTCATCGACGATTAATCTGCACAAGTTTATTTCTATTTGCTTTCAAATGATGCCTGTCCTGTAATGCAATACGCGATGGGTCTGCCTCATACGGAGGTGTGGCCATGTTGACTGCCTTTCTTCGGGCTAGCACAGTCACCTACCTGTATGTCAGAGGTCTTGACTTACTTCGTGTTGTCATCATGTTGCCATCATTTGCATTTTATTCTTAAGATCTCTCTGATACAGTTCTTCGGAAGTCCTGTTCACGAAAGCTGCTAAGAAAGCCAATTATCCTGTTGTAGGATATGTGACTGATGAGGTGCTAATCACAGTGTTTGACGGCGTGGAGTCCCTTCTAATAATTAATTTCCGACCGTTAACTTATCGGAGCTTGGTTCTGCGAGACAGTTTACAAAACCACAATGCTCACGAGTTAAAAAAAAAATAAAAAAGGATTTGTTACAGCCATAACATCACCAGCTAAACCATGTTGTTTTAGTTTAACAGCCTTTGATGAGTCAGATATTACCAATGGAATATATTTACCTTATTGTTTCTCATGCAGACCAACTTGAGGACCTTGTCTCCTGTTCTGAAACCTGCAAGTATTTATGGGATGGATTTGGTCAATGGAAAAATGACAAGTGGATGCCACATCTTAAAGGTTGTATGTGATTTATTTAAGAAATAGAAAATACGTACGTGTTTTTATCGAGTTATAGAAACATGAGTTGAAGTTTGTGAGAAAGAGAAATGCTGTGGAAACACGAGCCGATAGGTTAGTGCTTCCATAGCTCCTTCGAATTCTCCCAAACTTCCACACGTGGTTCTATTAAACAATTAGATTATTCGCTCTCGACTTCTATCGCGTGATAGTTGACGAGGGCGTAGCCCGAGTCAACTTTCAGGAAGTTGCCAGGCGTTAAAACACAAGCTCCTGCTATGTCGCTCCCCAACTTATTGAAACTGTCTTTGACCAGAGGCGGCCTGACCCAAGTGGATCACGCAACGTATAATTTCTTTTGTTGTCTCGAAGTTTCAGTTCGTCCTTT
The DNA here is from genome assembly GCF_042242905.1 of Orbicella faveolata. Classification (NCBI taxonomy): domain Eukaryota; kingdom Metazoa; phylum Cnidaria; class Anthozoa; order Scleractinia; family Merulinidae; genus Orbicella; species Orbicella faveolata. The sequence goes on from NW_028301552.1 coordinate 12,561,672, forward strand.
TTTAAACTTACCAAGTTTTCGTTGCAGCACCCGATAGTCAGACAGTAACCTTCTCAATCTATTAATAAACAATTATTCTTTACTGAAGCCAACCTGGCCGTTTTCGTCAACGCTTCCGTCGGAAGACAGCAAATTACTTTTAAAACTCTTCCTAAACCTGTACTTTCGGGTGAGGAAGTGGTCGTACCTAAAAACATTACAAGGAGAAAAGAAAATTGAAAGTAAGAAAATGCACCTCTTTTTCTGACGTGTGAACGATTAGCAAACATGTGTTGTTAACTGTCAGCCAATCAAAACACGCGCTTTTATTCACGTGCTTCATTTTCGTGACACTTCACAAAATGGCGGACGCAATTCAAGATGAACATGAGGCCACTTTTAAATTTATCGAAGAGGTTCACAATTGTCCGGCTGTGTGGGACATTTCATCTGTAGTCTACAAAGATACCGTAAAAACAAACAAAAGAAAATGGAGGAGCTAGCGGACAAACTGGGTTTCCTCCAAACCTTTCTATTCCTCCACCGCTTTCTGTTTCTTTTCTTCTTTTCTTCTGTTTCACTGTTGTACGTGAGTGCCACTGCACCAAGTCGGTCATGTTGCAAATTACCGTGTGTTGTGAAATGACGCACGTTTAACGTGTGAAGGTACGAGTTTGCCAACTTTTTGAAGTTTGCCAACACGAGTTTGCCAACTTAAGTTTGCCTTGTGAAAGCCGCTTAAGAATGCACTTGGGAATGCAAAAAAATAATATTGCGATAAAGTAAGTTAATTTCTTATATTTCATTCAATTTATCAGTAGGTAATTAGATAAATAGATAATTAATTAGATACAAGACCCCTCAAGCATGTAGTGCTTAAATGATAATCGTGTTTTAAATAAACGATTTTACTTTACTTTACTTCACTTTACTTTAACAATTCATGAAAAGGAAGATGCCAGAGTGTTTAGTTTATCTGTGTGTCTGTTTTAAGGAAGCTCTTAGAAACCACACAGGGACTGGTCATCAATACAAATAACAAGAAGGTCCTGAAATATGTTGCCTAATTACTGAAACCTGTTGCAAACAAGTGTGCCACAAAATCAAAAGTATGCTGGGGGGGATAACCCTGCGATGGACTAACATTCCATCTAGGGGGGAGTAGAAATACTCCTAGTCGCTTTATGCTACTGAAACCGGGATAAGCTCCGGCCTGATGAGCCAGTTGGCTCGTATGCAGACTTAGGAACTATGCCTAAGCCACAATTTTATTTACATACAATCATTCCATCGTAGATTTGAACAGAAATAACCAAGGACCTTTTCAATATACTTAGGGTTAGAGTGCCAAAACAGCCGTCAAACATAAGGAATATGGCTCCAGTGAGCTAATTTTTGAGACTAGATTTTCTCAAGAACAAATAAAAATAATACCAATGAACAGTAACAAGCACTTACCTTGAAAGTTTAACTGTGGCTTAGCAGGGTCCTCATCCGTGTGAACCCACAAACAAAGAGAAAAAAAATGCGTCAACACTTAACTACCACCAACACTGAAGAAAAGAACAAAATGAAGGAGAGTCAACAAAGCCTTTATTTTGGCTGTCATGCGCCACATATTCGCCATCTCAGTTGTCACAAATTTCCCGACTATGATGGAGACATCAGACGCCATCTTGAAGCACGAAACAACCAATCGGCGATGAGAAATCTACCCAAGTGATATAGGTTTCCAATCCAGCCTTCGACTTATCCATGTTGGGGAGGTGACAGGAAAAAATGTTACGGGCAACGTAAAAGTTTTCAAAAAAGGTCAATAACTTTCAAAATCGCGTGGTCACCCCAACATGGTATGTTATAAAATGGAAGTGATCAGCCTATTCAACACGTGATTAGTTTACATGTTATGTTATAAAATGGAAGTAAATTAACCAGCCTATTCAACACGTGATTAGTTTCAGGGTGTGAGCAAAAGGTATTTGGACTGTATTTTAGCTGAACCAGTAGAAGGCTGTCAGAGACGCTGAAAGCGACGTTGCAACGATTTTGTTATCAAAAACATACCAAATATGGTTTTTATGTTACCATTTACCATGTAGTTTTAAGATCTTTACAAATGTGTTTGTTTTTCTGTATGTAAAGGCGAATTCTAAGGAAATCTGTGAAAAAATATCCTTTCCTTCTTTTTCCAGAAAAGAGCTGATGTCAGCGTTTTTGTTTCTAGTTTGCTAAACATTGTTTCTTTTTTAAAATTTCAATAAAGCAGAGTCTTACAATTGGTCGATGGCGGAAAATTATACACAATCTGGAACGCTTTGGGTCTACGGTGATTCAGTGGGTCGCCTACTGTACAGATCTGTCAAGACCCGTCCCTTATGTCAATTACTGTATAAAACGTGCAACACGAGCTACGTGTGGGTCTACCGCAAGGACAACGAAGACCTATACATTAACCTGGAAAGAAATCTTGATTTTAGACCTGAAAAAGTCATCGAAACCGTCATTGATGTTCTTCGCACGCCGGAAATGCAGCAAGAGGAAAGCACTTTGCTTTTAAACCTGGTTCTGCATTTTGTAAGAAGCGTTAATTTTACCACTTATCAGAAGCTTATTGATGACTTAATACTGGTTTTGAAGGCCAAAGGACTCCCACAAGGTGAGAGAATTTTGGAGTATCCGGCTAAAATCATCTGGAAGTCATCCACCGCCATTTGCATGGAAAAGTACGCGACCCGTAGATTAACCCATCTTCGATTCTTCACTAGCCAGGTTTGCCTCCATTTGTCAGATTCTAAAGGTGCAGGTGTGCAAGATTAGTATACGTTATAAGCTTTGATGTTGTGCAATGTTTAATTAAAAACGCCTCATCTATTTCATTTTTTTAAACCAACAGCACTGGCTGTAGGGAACAACTCACTAAAAGTTAGAACAGTCTCTTATTAAAAGAAAGTTTCGTTTAATTGATACACACGAGCATCAGTAGAATAACTTAAAGCTATTTTATTGTGTGCTGCAGTGAGATAATGGCGGAGGAATATATGTCTTAGGATATCGAGGAATTCGTGATAAGCTGTTAAGTAGTTCGTGTACAAAATATGAGATATTCCGCATTTGATTGACTGTTTCAAATTTTTAAAGATGTTCTAGAGGTTAACAATAGATTCTCTCTCATTTATCAATGAAGATACGCAGTGTTAAGACCACGATACATGGTAGGCACATCAGTATAGACCGCAAACAAACTATTTCTTTACGTTTCCTGCTTTCAGCGAGTTGCCCTCTTCAGCGCCTACTCCATGTCAGCCATGTGCAAAGCAGGATTTGACGTCATAGACGTGTATCCACTGAGCGATTCGTATCCCCATAAATGCACAGACCATGTTCATTACGACAATGCAGTTTTTGACATGATGGAGACAATGCTTGAGCAGTACAAAGTACACTACAACAAGAAGCTCGACGAAAATGAAAAACATGGTAAAATAAAACAATGCATAAATACAGAAAACCTCTGACAGCCCAGGTAGAACAGTTGGAAGGCACGTTTGTAAATATTAACAGGAGACCGTTTTAGTGAAGTATAAGTCCACGTTACTGAATAAAACTGTAAAAAACCATACCCTTGTCCAATGTTTTTATTTCTTCAACTTGTCGACCTCGTGGTCAGGAAATTACATATTGTCACGTGACTGGGAATACAATGAAAACTGTGTGGGGTGACGTAAGGATTGACTCCTCATACAGAAAAGTTAGTGGTAGAAGTAAAAGTAGATAGTAAAAGGAGATAAATTTTTAGATGGTGAAAAAAGATGACAGCTTTTTTCTATGCGAAAGTGTCAATCGATTTTCATTGAGTAATCTGATTCCGAGTATCAAGGTATTCGGTAACTAACCCTTGAGATGGTGTAGCCTCTTGGAATCTCGTTTTCGTGTCTGGTGAGACTTGAAAACGAGACAGATGTTAAACACTTAGGGTACGGTTTCTTTAAGAAAATCCAAGATTGGATTCTTAAATCCGAAAGAATCCGAAAACGGATTTGCGTTTCTTTATACTAAACAGATCAATCCAAGTTCCCTCGGATCATGGTGCGTCAAAGGAACCGAAGAATCTACTCCCAGAGTGGATTCTTCGGTTCCTTTGACGCACCATGATCCGAGAGATCCTGGAATGAAGTTATGTTAAGGTTCACAGTGCAGCCAGGCGAACAATCAAACATAGCTTAAAGTTACGCTGGCTTAGGATTTAACGAAAGTGACTAAGAAAGTTACAATTGGCGACCCAACGTTTCGATACTAGTCTAGTGCCTTTATCAGGGGTGAACTAAAGTTGTTACGCAAGTCCTTTTATACGCTCAGAAATAACGGCCTTTTGTCCTGACTGAGGCGTAAAAAGGCTTCAAGTAAAAGACAGCCATTGTCACGGTTTAAAGGAGCGAGGGCGGACTTAATATGCCGAGCTTCCAGACGATGGTGCTGATGATAACGTCGGTTAGTGGTGATAATTTTAGAATTATACCACCCGATTGTGTGGTTAGTTTGGGAAGCGTGTTCCGACTATGCGGAGTTTTCTCTTTTGCAAAGGAAAACCGCTTTTTGGTACTCTTTTGAGAATGGCTGACTGTTAGGATTGAGAAACGCCGGTCAACGTCCCATTTGACAAATCCCTCATATTTTACCCAAAGATACCCTTAGGTGACTTAATTCTAAAAATCATATTTAGAGGTTCCTGCGAATTTTTATTTTTCAGAAATTCGCGAAAATTTGAAAGCGCGGTCAAAGTGCGGTTTTTTGTGCAATAAGATGACCGAAATAAGGTGCGAGGACGAAGCGCTGCTTAAGTCTTAAAATAAACTCAATTGACTTCAAACTTCACACAAATGTGGAACAACCACTCTAATTTATTCCTCGCTTAAAACTAATCTCAGATATGTTGATAGAGTGGTTTTCCGAACCATTTTAAAAACAGCTATGAAGCGTGTGAAAAATAACGGCAAAATATAGGTCATGTTTAACAGCATAAAAATGCATCTGGTACCGCACTTTCCGATTATTTTACTTTACAGCCTTAAAATATCATTATTAAAGATATACCATGCCAAGTTTCATGCTCGAACTCGCAGTATTTCCCTTTGTGAAAACGAAAATCTATGTCAATGTGTTGGGCGCAAATAACACAATAATTATGCACGAACCAGAGACAAATCAATTTCAATGGCGAAAGTAAAAGGCTATCATTAATTAGAATCCCGTCAATTCACTGCTATCAGTAGAAACATAATGTCCACTGCATAAAAACTGTTTTGAGACGTTTTCGAACCATTGCGCGTTAACTTTGTTTAATTTCGTGTCCGCCGTCATGTCTAGTTTGTCATCGCGTGTATTTCCGTAATGTCAAAAACACATGAATCGTTGTCATAACAAACGCAAGAGATTTCCTGGAACCTTAATGTTTTCGATTCACCAAAACGCTTTAAGTTCGTTAAGACACAATAATGGGTCAACTTGGAATGCTTTTTAGCATCAAGGACGTTAAAGGACTGTAAATTAATCGAGTTGAAATATCTTGAAGCAAATCAAAATCTCGCCCTTATTCTAATTTGGTAAACAGCCGATCTCCGTTCAAGTTCAAGAAGTCGAGAGGTTAATCCGGCAATGTATTCAGTACCGGTACAACAACAAAATCAAACCGAGGTCATCAAAAGTGTAAGTTTAAAAGTGTAGTGGCAAGTGCCAAATAAATTTCGCCAATATAAATTGGAAACAGGATGTGAAACGGTCTGACCCGAAACAAATAAACAAAATATTAATACGACTAATTTAACCCGAAAATGTTACAGAAAACATACCTAAAGGCCGTCGATTCCCCTCGATACCACCCTGCATTGCCTTAAAGAGCCCAAACTTTCTGCTGTAAGAATCAGGGGCCTCATGAATCTGTATTTATTATATCGGCGACCATGCTGCGTGGCTGATATTCGAGACTCAGTAAAAGTTGTCACACAACCGTACGAGCAGCCTAGTCACGCTTTCACTGCTCTTGCGCAAGTGTTCAACATTTCGCAATTTACATAAACCGACTACAAGTTTAAAGTAGTGACAGTAGATTGAAATGCGCTTGTTAAAGCTGTCCTATCGAGGAACAATTATTTCTTGTTTTTGAATGGCTCTTAGTTGTAGCTACAATCGGGGACGGGGGGAGAGGGTATTCCCGGAAATTTCGGATATCTGTATGCCGTGGAAGATTAAGTGGTCTCCAGCTCTTAACGCCAACACCGAAACACTAGACGATTCTCGAAGTATCACAGAGGTCACTAAGCTAAATAATTTTGAGCGTAGCTCCGCTGAGTCAATTAACCGTTGGCGCGCATATTGCATTGACCGTGGACAGGTGGAAAAACAGTTAAACCGGAAAAGCCTGTTGCACATTGTAATTTAGCGTTGTCCAACACGCAGTCGGTCTGGTTGTAATGATAATCGTATTTGAGAGAATCTCAAGTTTTCTTTCGACACATACTGGGGTGACATACTACTAGATGGGCGTGGCCGGGAGCCACGAGTCAAGTCAGCCAACTCGCCATGGTTAACCGAGAGGAGTGACTGCGACCTTAACATCAGTGCCATTATCAACGGGTGTGACCGAGGAAGGGTCTGCTGAGGTTTCCATAGATAGTAACCATGCACGGTAAGGGTGTATTGATGTCTTCAAGGCCGCTGCATTCGTGTCTTTTATAGGCTGTCTACTTTAGAGAGGCACTTGTCGCTGGAGAAATGTACTCAGTCCCTGGAAAGCTATTCCCTTATGGACTTAGCCAAAATGTGCTACAAACCTTGCTTGGAGCAGGCGTTGCCGCTTAACTCAAAGCCACATTAGGTCACCGGGAAGCCCTCGTTGTTTTAAAAAAGGTTTGGCTCTCAGGGCAGTCAGTGACAAGCAGCAATCGTATCTTGTGGCAAAATTCCGCGTTGGTCAAACGACAGGCCGAAAGGTGTACGCCGAACTGGTGGCGCGGGAATGCGCAGTGCCCGGGATCCTTGTAATATTCGTCTTTTTCAGGTGCTAGTTTTTCTCTCACCTAAGTGCCGTAATGCGCCAAAGTGATCCTCATGAGATATTTGTTCAGGCATCTGAAGAGGAGAGAAATTTTAGTCAGGCAAAGGAAGTTGTAGAAATACTCCAGCTCCAGCATCCTTTGGTACACGACCAGCAAGACTCCTGTACCTTGGCGATGGAGGGTGACCTAAAGAACCCGACACTGTGTATGCTACCGTGCGGGTGCGAAGACATGGGACTAGATATACCTCTCCCACTCGTGCGCGGAAAAGTTCCAAACTCGGCGCTTCTGAAGTATTTTACCAACAACTGCACTTGGCGGAAGTATTCTTAGGAACTGTCGGTGTTTGGCTTCTTCGGTATTTAGCAAACACCTCTTGCGGAGTGGAGAGGGGGGTGGAGGATCGTTAAATTTTTGTAGAGAAGGGGAGGGAGTAGAGGAGGAAGACACTTAAGACGAAAAACTAACGGCCGAATCGTCTCAAACTCGTTCCCAGGGTCTCTCATCTCGCCGCCCTCCTGGAGCGAGCTCAACATCAGTTCATTAGAATAACACAGAGGCCTATTAGGGTAAAGTGTAGGGATAATCTGCCGTCCTTCCACTGGTGGCTCACTATCACTCTTCTCGGTTAAGCATGGCAAATTGACTGACTTGACTCGTGGCTCCCGGCCACGCCCATCTAGTAGTATGTCACCCCAGTATGTGTCGAAAGAAAACTTGAGATTCTCTCAAATACGATTAACATTACAACCAGACCGACTGCGTGTTGGACAACGCTAAATTACAATGTGCAACAGGCTTTTCCGGTTTAACTGTTTTTCCACCTGTCCACGGTCAATGCAATATGCGCGCCAACGGTTAATTGACTCAGCGGAGCTACGCTCAAAATTATTTAGCTTAGTGACCTCTGTGATACTTCGAGAATCGTCTAGTGTTTCGGTGTTGGCGTTAAGAGCTGGAGACCACTTAATCTTCCACGGCATACAGATATCCGAAATTTCCGGGAATACCCTCTCCCCCCGTCCCCGATTGTAGCTACAACTAAGAGCCATTCAAAAACAAGAAATAATTGTTCCTCGATAGGACAGCTTTAACAAGCGCATTTCAATCTACTGTCACTACTTTAAACTTGTAGTCGGTTTATGTAAATTGCGAAATGTTGAACACTTGCGCAAGAGCAGTGAAAGCGTGACTAGGCTGCTCGTACGGTTGTGTGACAACTTTTACTGAGTCTCGAATATCAGCCACGCAGCATGGTCGCCGATATAATAAATACAGATTCATGAGGCCCCTGATTCTTACAGCAGAAAGTTTGGGCTCTTTAAGGCAATGCAGGGTGGTATCGAGGGGAATCGACGGCCTTTAGGTATGTTTTCTGTAACATTTTCGGGTTAAATTAGTCGTATTAATATTTTGTTTATTTGTTTCGGGTCAGACCGTTTCACATCCTGTTTCCAATTTATATTGGCGAAATTTATTTGGCACTTGCCACTACACTTTTAAACTTACACTTTTGATGACCTCGGTTTGATTTTGTTGTTGTACCGGTACTGAATACATTGCCGGATTAACCTCTCGACTTCTTGAACTTGAACGGAGATCGGCTGTTTACCAAATTAGAATAAGGGCGAGATTTTGATTTGCTTCAAGATATTTCAACTCGATTAATTTACAGTCCTTTAACGTCCTTGATGCTAAAAAGCATTCCAAGTTGACCCATTATTGTGTCTTAACGAACTTAAAGCGTTTTGGTGAATCGAAAACATTAAGGTTCCAGGAAATCTCTTGCGTTTGTTATGACAACCATTCATGTGTTTTTGACATTACGGAAATACACGCGATGACAAACTAGACATGACGGCGGACACGAAATTAAACAAAGTTAACGCGCAATGGTTCGAAAACGTCTCAAAACAGTTTTTATGCAGTGGACATTATGTTTCTACTGATAGCAGTGAATTGACGGGATTCTAATTAATGATAGCCTTTTACTTTCGCCATTGAAATTGATTTGTCTCTGGTTCGTGCATAATTATTGTGTTATTTGCGCCCAACACATTGACATAGATTTTCGTTTTCACAAAGGGAAATACTGCGAGTTCGAGCATGAAACTTGGCATGGTATATCTTTAATAATGATATTTTAAGGCTGTAAAGTAAAATAATCGGAAAGTGCGGTACCAGATGCATTTTTATGCTGTTAAACATGACCTATATTTTGCCGTTATTTTTCACACGCTTCATAGCTGTTTTTAAAATGGTTCGGAAAACCACTCTATCAACATATCTGAGATTAGTTTTAAGCGAGGAATAAATTAGAGTGGTTGTTCCACATTTGTGTGAAGTTTGAAGTCAATTGAGTTTATTTTAAGACTTAAGCAGCGCTTCGTCCTCGCACCTTATTTCGGTCATCTTATTGCACAAAAAACCGCACTTTGACCGCGCTTTCAAATTTTCGCGAATTTCTGGAAAATAAAAATTCGCAGGAACCTCTAAATATGATTTTTAGAATTAGGTCACCTAAGGGTATCTTTGGGTAAAATATGAGGGATTTGTCAAATGGGACGTTGACCGGCGTTTCTCGATCCTAACAGTCAGCCATTCTTAAGCGTGTACCAAACTGGCGCTTGGTTTGTTCGATGTACTCGTGACCACAGTCATTGAAAGGAATAGAACATATGGCGTTGTTTTTTAGAGACGGGATCCTTGGATTTGGAAAAAAAAATATGACTTAACGTCTGAAAGGGTTCTTGGGCAACTTTAATGTTGTGACCATACAAAACTCTCTTGATTAGTTCCGTGACACCTCGAATATAAGGAATGATGGCAAAACCGGAAGCCTTGTCAGGAGTGTCAGGAGGAAGTGTCAGAAGCAATCGTTACTGGTTTTGACGGTTACGTAGAAATATTTTCGGATAGCCGTTAGCCTTGAAGACGTCGGAAACATATTTTCGTTCCTCTGCCCTAGAATCGTCAGGAGATGGTAGACAGCAAAAGAAAAAGGACAACATATTAATAACATCTTCCTCGGAAAAAGAAGTTCTTTGTCCCAGGGAGTTGTCTTCTCTGATTCTTTTCTCTGCAACTTTAATGGCAGATCAACTGGGATCTTAGTGAAGAGGGAAACACCATCAAAAGATACCAATTCTTCTTTTGCGTTAAGAGTTTTACCTCTTATAAAATCCGCAAATTCTTAGGAATTTCTGACTGTGTAATCAGTATTCCCAACTATAGGAGACAAAATTCTCAGACGTTAACAGTGTATTTTTTTCCCGTCTCTAAAAAAACTACGAACTGATGCCATTTATTCTATTCATTGCAATGACTGTGATCACGAGTACATCGGACAAATCAAACGCCAGTTTGGTACACGCTTAAAAGAGCACCAAAAAGCGGTTTTCCTTTGCAAAAAAACAAAACAAAACAAAACAAAAAAAACAAGAAAACTCCACATTGTCGAAACACGCTTGCCAAACTAACCACACAGTCGTTTGGTATAATTCTAAAATTATCACCACTAACCGGTGTTATCATCAGCACCATTGTCTGGAAGCTCGGCACATTAACTCTGCCCTTGCTCCTTTAAGGACGTTCGCGCGAAAATTTTCCAGTCGATATATTTTTCTTAATGAATAAAGGCGTTATTTTATTGTAATATTTTCACATTTTTTTCTGTTTGCCGTCAAGCTATGGAAAGAATTAGATTTTCGGATGCTCGTGTTGTACGTGTGCAAAAACAGCCCGAGCTAAAAATTTTGCAAGTTTTCTGGTCATAACGCCACTAACCAGCATTGTTAACGAGCAGACTGTTCGAAGTAATTTCAGCGAATAAGCTGGACAGATTGGAGGATGTCCAAGATGGCTGAAGAAGGAGCACATTCACGCAAGATTTCGTTGCATAATTGCCATATGTAAGCTTAAGATTTACCTGGAAAATTCTGCGCACCTCATTACAATTGTTTTCTTTTTTTTACGACCTATTCTCGCCTTTTTCATCTTTGAAATGTTTTTATATTCTACCAATCCCCTGCCGCGAGCTACAGCAGGCGACCAAAACAAGAAATAGGAGCCGCGGCGTTGAACGTCTCGATTTTGATTAGATCATTTTGACAGCCAGACACTTCACAGCGTCTTGGGTTTTGCATACTTAATTAGGGGGCGAAATATCGAAAATGATGGCGTCCTTACAGCCGTTAATCATGCAACCTGAAGTCTCAAAGTAACGGATGAAAGGAAACTGACAAAAGTTCAATTGAGGCCTTGCACTATTGTAAAATTGATATTAAAAATGTAGAGTAAAGAACAAAGAGTCTTAAGATGTGTTAAATATTTTTAACATATCTAGAGACTCTTTGTACTTTGACACGCCCACTAGATCATATTATTCGTTGTTATTCATATTTGTACCTTATTATTTATTTCATACATTTCCCCCCCCCCCCACATTTTTTCGCTTTTCACACGTTTTTACTTTACATCTGTATATAAGCCTTACGCGGAATATTTTTTCTTATCCCTGATGATGTCGTAGATCGGCGAAAGCTTGGATTTTTAAAAGATTTTAATATCAATTTTACAGTAGTACAAGGCCTCAATTGAACTTTTGTCAGTTTCAGTTAAAACGCCACTGAAAAGCAACATCCAACGATTAACGGATGAAATGCTAATTAATGGCATGTGCCACCCCTCAGTTGTCTCCAGGTGGAAACTTAGCAACGTCAGATCAGTTTGAGACGAAATAAAATTCATAACCACGATCCTGACTGTTACATAAATTTTCTGCAGCTTTTGATTTTCTGAGTTGAGGCCAAAAAGAAGAATAAAGGTAGGTAGCAAGAATTTACTGATCTAAATATTGCCGCCAAAAAGCCCGAATCCAGGCGAAAACCAATTGGCTATGTGTTTGCGAAAACGTTCAGATATGTTTTCAAGTAAAAACAACGTAAGAATTACGATGTAAAAAGAGGTTCACTAAGTACGTGTAGTATTTTCCTTTGACTTGGGTCTGGTAAACGTAATACATTTAAGTAGATTTGACAACATTTTGTTTCGGCATTTGCAATAACCAGCTGGTATTGCTCTGGATTGATGTTCATATGTATGTTTCAATTCGGAAATGCAGCGTTATATTACAATGTTTGCTCTTCCCTGAGCCTTGAATATCGAGACTGAGAAGAAGAAAGACATGGAATTACCAAAACGTCTCGTTTCGAATTTAATAAACACTTCTGCTTTGAAAACACAATGCCTTCAAGTGTTGGTTGCGTTACAATAATCAGAATAAATTCAGAACCTTCATATTTTAACGAGAAAAACGAGCCTCGTTCATCCCATCTTAAACGTAACTAGAACTATCATTGTGCTTGTAAATTTGAGACCTCGACCGCTTTTGGAGTTGAAGAAAAGGCTACAAGGGATATTAAGGGTGTGTATCTAAGGCTGTGTATCTAAGTCAGTGGAACGCTCCCAAATTATGCACACAACAAGCGCACATTACCATTTGAAACTAAAAAGGAACATCAGGTTATATAAACGAAACCTTCAAAGGAGACTAATCCACAGTATTTGGGTGTCTTTCGGCACAGATTGTAGCAGTACATTGCAATGTTGTCAACTAAAAGTACCTAAGTAGGGGCGGTTAGCAGAGGCGGGACTGAGTAAACCCGAAAAAAATTGAAGCGACGAAAGTTTTCAAGTAACGCGGGAAGCAAGAATGATCCTGTATACTTTAATTCATGGATGATCAAGTAGGCGAAATCAAAATTAGGATGAGAAAATGGACATTTTGTCATTCTGAGTAACTTTACGTAGGTGTGAATTCAATTACTTTGTGAAATAAAAACACGGTGAGAGAAAAGAACCGACAAAAATGCGAAAATTCAAAATAAGTTTTATACACTAAATATTATCAAGGTTAGAGAACGAATCCCCCACATTGGCCTTACACCCAAGGTAACCCTTTTAAGTTATTTTTAGCTCGTCCGGGCATCGCGTTACGTGCATGTTTTCGCGGAAGATTTGTTTATGTTTCGTTTCCTTTTAAAGAGAAAGAGAACCTCCGACGCTGTGCGGATGTCTTCTTTGATATTCAGTGAAATATTGGCTTTTGTATTTCACGTTCTCTAGTCGTATTCCACTCGCGCTTGTTGGATACATAAACAATAGTCTCCATTTGGCCCGGGAATAGACCATTTTTACAATTGTCCGTTCAGTAACCTGGGATTTAAATGACAAAGAGGCTGGAGGTGACCTTGTTTTGATACAGACCTCACTGCTGTTGTTATGTAAATCAAGTTGTTTTAATTAATGCTAAATAGTTTGCATTTAAATGAAAAAAGCAGAGAGGTCTGTTTCACAGCAAGGTCACTTAAAATCACAGGCCACGGGTAACTGAGCACAAAACTGTAAAATGGCCTATATACTAGGATAATTTCCCGAGAGCGTAGGTCGAAGAAAACTCTAAGCTTCGAGGAACAGATAATGTCTAAGGACAAATATTTAAGCATATGTTCGAGGCAAATGCAGTGTATTGTGTTTATTATCCTTCAAATATTTTTCGCATCTCGCGCAGTTTTGAAAATTGGGAAATATCACTTGGATATTCCCCAGCTTTAACCGGGGAATATTCGGTCACGTGACGTGTTTAGACCAATCGCGCGCAAGCGAAAATGTTTGATGGATTATAACACTCGGATATTCCCCAGCTTTAGCTGGGTATATTCAATCACGTAACGCGCTTAGACTCTGACCAATCGCGCGCAAGCGTAAATATTCTATGGATTATAAGAGATGATTATAGCCAGCTCGTTGCTGCGCGCCTCGTTGTCTATCTATTTTTGCGCCACGTTAGGACCACGCGGACAAAGTAGATTTTTGCAAGGGCTATTGGAATCCACAAAGAAAAATGGAGGTAGCCTTGCATTTTTTCGAGATAATTAGCCTTTAATCTCAACAAAAATGCTGAAATCAGTATTTTTCTGGAAAAAAAAGGAAAGGATATTTCTTCACAGATTTCCATAGAATTCGCCTTTACATACAGAAAAGCAAACACATTTATAAAGAACTTGAACCTGCATGGTAAATGGTACCATAAAAACCATTTTTGGTATGTTTTTAATATCAAAATCGTTGTAACCGACAGCACTTTTATAGTCTCGATCTGACAGCCTTTGTCTGGTTCAGGTAAAATACAGCCTAAATACCTTTTTCTCACCGCCAGAAACTAGTCACTCATTGAATAGGCTTGCCACTTTCATTTCATATCATAAAATGTTGGGGTAAACCACGCGTTTTTTAAAGTTATTGATCGTTTTTGAAAACTGTTACGGTGTCCGTTACATTTTTTCCTGTCACCTCCCAAGTAAGTAAAACATTTGCGTATCTCGCACTTGCTTTGCGAGTGAACTACGCCATCTGCAGGTTCATGTTTACAGTTGGATCTCTGTATAATTTTGGACGGAAAACAGCTAGTTTTCAGCTGGAAGACGTTAACAGTTAGCGATATGCTGTTATTATGGTCTTCCTGGTTTAAGTGCAGGTTCATTAAACTTGATTTGGTCACTGTAGGAAAAATTTGCTTTCATTTCAGTCGTGTACTTGGTAGCGTAGTAGATTGCGTCAATGTCAACCCAGCGCGCGCGTGGCGCTTAAACTATGCCTTGCGTGATGCGTAGAACGTGTACACACGAACAAAAGTAGTCACCGTCCTTAATGTAATCCCGAACTATCTTGGAAACAGACAGAGAAACACTCTTGAGTGCACGCGATGAAAGAGTGTCCCAGTTATGTACGGTAGTATGGAGATGGGGTGTCTGGGTCACCATTTATTCAAACCTTACAGCAGCACTTAAATGGATTTTCACACCCCTCAGGGGCACTTTTTGGAATGGGGTGTCTGGGCCATCATTTTCAAAGCCCTCAGTGGCACTTTAAATAAGTTTTCAAGCCCCGCCAACTCTTACCTAGAATTCATCCACGCTGTTCGACCATCTTTAAGAGGAATACCATAATCTTAATTTTCTAAACTACCGTCAAACCTTGGTTTTCTTGAAGGTTTCTTCCAGAAAGATATTACTGAAAAAAAAAAACGGTTTTTGTATTAAAAGCATCTTTGGCTATCTTTCCAGAATAATAATCTTTGAGCATTTGCTCTGTTTGACGAAATAATGTTTCACTTATTTTTTGACCAGTTTTTACAGCTGCCTTTATTGGACCAACAGCATCACCAATACCTTGACCTCTTGTATTTGATTTCACATACCTAGTTTTTGTTATTCCACATTCAGAACAAATACATTTCATTAATGATCGACCATTTTTGTCTCTTGTCAAACGTTCATTTCCTGGAACACATTCAGTTTGCATTCTTTGTTTGACACAATAAGTTTTCATATATTGGTATATTAGATTAAATATCTTTTCTCAAACTCTTCTTTATTCATTTTATGCTTCATTGTGAGTTTGTGTTTGACTATATATACTATCAAATAATATTCTTGACAATAAGGACAAAACCATCGTACAACTTCCATATATTATGTTTTTATTATTTTTTCAGCAACTACTTTTTGATTCTCTTCAGCTGATTTATCCCTCTCATAATCCTTGAAATCAAAATCACAATGATGTCTGTCAGAATATCTGTGAAAAGCACAAAATACCCTTCCACATCTGCATTTACCAATGATTTGGTATTTATATTTGCAATTTTTGACGTTGCATTTCACCATAAATATTACCTATATATCTTTACCAAAAGAACAAACGTTTTATGTTCTTCCACCACTTTACCTTTTTGAAAGCGATAACCACGGGATATTTTTCCCTCTCACCACACCAAACAATATGTTTTTCCCACTCAGCTCTTTTGTGGGAATTAGTTCTGGTTTTTCTTTTTTCTTCATACATTTGTAAATTTCAACATAATCGCTGCACTTTGCGATTTCATTTTTTGTTTCCATATAAACATAAAATATATAAAAAATAAAAATCTAAACTATACATATTAATGGACAAAGAATATTCTCAAGAAACGACAAGCACAGAATCAGTTTATGATGATTCACAAAACTCAATCTCAAGTTGGGATTCACGAAGCTCAAGCTCAAGTTGGGACTCACAATCTTCGGGTGAAGTATGGTCGCCAACTGAATCAGATTTTGATTCTTCGCAGTCATCAGACAGTTGTTAAAAATACTGTAACCTAATTGTATAAATGAGTCGTAATCCAGAAATACACGCTGAAATGATCACAATGGAATACGTAGAATGCCCATTTTGCGATCTACACTTGCAACAACCGTCAACAAAACACATTCCTTGCTGCAACAAACAAAACATGATAAATAATGAAGGTATGAATGCTTGCCAAAGTTGTGGTACGGTTAATAGCTATTACGTATCAAAAGATAACATTAATTTCTATGAAAATAAATACAAGATTGTGAAGAAATCAATCTATGAGAGAAAATATCATTTGGAAAACACAATTATTGATATATCTAATAAATACAAATTACATATATCAAGTCATGACAGAATGAAAATACACAAGATTTTCAAAGAAATTAATAAAATACTCCAACAAATTAATGGTAATCGCAAAAGAATGATTAACATTAACTTTGTTATAAAAGAAGATATTTGAAATGTTGAAGATACCGTGTGACCATATCAAAATCACGAAATCACGAACTACGTTAGATTTTTATGAGCAACATTGGTCTCATATCCAATCATTAATCGGTAATAAAATAAAATCTATTGTTGAATGGACATTTTATTGTATTTGTCTTCAAATTTGTCTGATAATGGACACATATCAATGATTATGTCATCGAGAACTTTGACATAGTCGAGAAATTCTTTATCATTGAATTCCAATCCTCTCAAAAATGACCGTAAATCTGTCAATATATCTTCGTATGTTGTGCATGCAAATTTACACATCTCTATTTTTCTTTCGAAATTTTTAGCTTCTGAAAATGCTTTCAAAATGAGACCAGCACCTGATATTGTCCCAAGAACAATGGGATTCAATGTTACACCACCCGCAATTGTCCCTGTTACTACTAATGAAACAGATCCAATATTACACGCAAGTTCTACCTTTTTGAGATATTTGTAAGTCATTTTGAAAAGCCAATATTTTTTTATGATAGTGTTTGTACAAAGCTTTCAATACTGATAAATCAGATTCTGTTAAATTTGGATCGATTAATATGATAGAAATTGAATATAGTCTTCGGTGTTTTCATATATATGGTTTAGATATTATTCAACCGAAATATGTACCTTTCGTTTTTTCATATTCCATTATCTTATTGAATTCTGTACCACCAATGTCATGAGAATTATAAGAGAAACCAACTTTTAATACAGAATAATAGAATTCAAATTTAAAAGTTTTGTTCAGATCGTTGTTTTTATTTATGTAATTGAAAACACATACATTAGTTCCATCACCGTATGTAAATTTGAAACTGTTTTGATTTTTCACAATCCAAAACATAACTTGTTTGTTGTAGTATTTATTTTCAATATTGATTCTGATTCTTCCTGAATTGAAAATGTTCCACGAATTTGTAATATACGCACATTCTCCAGCGGATGATTAAATATTGAGTACGATAAATCAGTATTACCACCATTTGTTTTATGAATGATATTAACAAATTCCAATATTTTTTTTATTAGTAAAATCAATCACAAAGTATATTGTATAATGAGCATTTGTTTCAAGATTTGATGCAAGTGTGGCACTAAATTCAATCAATCCATTCGTATTACTTAAATCGGATTTTGTTTTTGTGGTTGTCAGAGTTAACATACCAACTGATGATATTGTAGAATCATCATTTTTGTATTTGATTTGTGATGGGATTAAAAAATCAGCATATTCTTCAAACCAAATCCCATTATACTCTTTTTTTTAGCCATGTGGCGTTTTGTAGTTTTCTGTTGAGTGCATTGATTTCATTTTGCATTTGTTGTTTGGCTGCATTTATATCCAATCTCAACGTTTTCAGAGTATCACTTTCACTTTTGTTGCGTTGTTTAAGATTCACAGCATCTTCATCAGTACCTTCTAAAACACCTTTTATCTTATTATTTTTTACGTCGATACCATCATGATGTTCAAATTCAACTTCTGTACTGAATGTCATTTTACCATTTTTAAAAGCATGCGGATTATCAAAACATCTGAAGCTATCTGAGTCTACATCATTCTGTTTCCCCTCCATTCCATAAACAATCAAATGGCCATGCCCCTGGGCAGGGCTGCTTGCAGTGCCCTGACATCTCATGTCAACGTAGATGTATTCGGGAGGAGTTATGTCCCACTTATGCCAGTGAATGACGGATCGGCTGTTTTGGGGAAACAGCTTGGTTGAGTTTTGGCCGATATTCAATGAAGTGGAAACAACAGACACTGTCACCTGATCCATAACTGGCGAGAAAAATTCAATCACCAAAGTGTACTCACCTTGTGGAAGTTTGTACATGTTGAAACTCAGCCGGGATGAATACTCATTGTTCAACCCCCTTCCCATTCTAAAACTGTAAGCTTTTTGTTTAAGTCATGAGGTGAATCTGGAAAGTCTTTGATGCCATCGACGATGATGTTGCTTTCACTTGTTGACTCATGTTAACAGATGTTGACTCTTGTTAACAGTAGGATGTCAGATATCAAATACAGATCGTGATATTCACCCATATTTTTCAGTTTGAATTTCTTCCAAATACTTTGAGCATGAGAATAGTCTTCATCTGTTCTATGTTCATCATCCAGAATGCTGTAAAATTCTTCTTTAGTTGGCAGTTCTGTTTTATTGAATTTTTCGAAACTATCCATGAAATCATAAGGATGCGTACCTTTTTGAGACATTAAATCTAATTTTTTTCCTCGAAGCTTTTCTGATGTATATTTCAATGATTCTTTTGGAAGGTTGCTGACTAGCTTATCAAGACTTGAACTCATAAATTGGAAACTGTCAAGAAACGTCTGATAATTACCCAACATGAAAGCCATATGTTTTTCCATATTATTGGGTATTGCATTTATGTTCATTTGCTGCTCTTCTCATTTTTTTTGTTCTTATATGTGTGATTTTTAGCTATTTGACCAATCTGTTGCATGATAAAGTGACTGTCATAACCTCTCAGATTGTGGAATATTACTGGAATCTTATCAGTTAGTTGGAAATTAAGGTTGCAATCTTGATGAGCCGAACCTCTGTACTTACCAGTGATATGACAATGGTCTCTAACACGTGGTACTTATTAGCTTCCTTGAAATTTTCTTCATCTTTATCCGTCATTTTTAATGGCTTGTTGAAGTTATTTTTTATGATATTTTTACGATAATTCACTTCATATAACATTTTTTCTAAGAATTTATAAACAGCATTTTCGCCTCTATACGCTTGTACTGGTTTAGTGAATTAGTCATCATAACAACAAACGACTTTATGACCAAAAATACAGTCTTTGTGATTTTGATAAGCTTCAGTAAACGATTTATCATCATTGGGATGACAACCTTTCACTTTTTCTGTGATGGCTTCAAAATCAGCATAAATAACGAATGGTACAGGTAACTGTTTGTGGTGATTTTGGAATAAAATTCTTTCACCTTTATCAGGCATTTTTATGGCTTGTTGACCATTAATAACCATACATTCAGTCTTATGTTTACTGAGAATCTTGTCTGAACTGAAACATTGTAGGCAGTACATGCAGAAATGTTTTCTCTCTTACGAATTTTGTACCGTGGATAAATAGAGATTATCTATCTATCTATCTATCTATCTATCTATCTATCTGTCTGTCTGTCTGTCTGTCTGTCTGTCTATCTATCTATCTACCTATCTATCTGTCTGTCTATTTATCTATCTATCTATCTATCTATCTATCTGTCTGTCTGTCTGTCTGTCTGCCTATCTATCTATCTATCTATCTATCTATCTATCTTTGTTATTCGTTTGATGGTACATGAATCTATTGAAATGTTTAATCAACACATAATGTTTATTTTCATCTCCTGTTATCAACAAAAGATTCATACAATTATCGAACTTTTCTTTTAAACGTAAATAGGGAATGGTTGTTTTCCTTCATATCCAAATACGTTGATGTTGATTTTATTCTGTTTTTCTATTTTATTGTATTGTTCCACATCAACTGGAAATTCAATGTTAGAATAATCTAATGTATTAATGAATGCTTTGTCCGACTTCTCAATCCTTTCTGGATGTACTGATTGTGGGTTCAAATGCCTTATATGACACCATCTGAAGCATTTATCATCTTTGTTTTTCATGTTTACCAAACCCTTCTTGGGGTTTCTCAATTCTCTTGGAAGTTGTATATATGATGAACCCTTCATAGGATTGTACTTGACTATATTCAAATAATGTTTATCAACTGATTCTATAACCCATCCTGATCCTTCTGATAACCATTGTGCAATCTTTTTAATCATCTGTTCTAATGCTAATTTTAATAATTCTTCAATTTCAGTATCATTTGTACATTGTTTAAGTTTTACTGTTGAAATAAGCTCTTTTGTATAATGTATTTTTATCTTTGGGTTTTTAAAAGTTATTTTTAACGTTTCAACCAGTTTTAGTCCTTTCATTTCGTTTAATATACGTTTGAGATAAGTTTCAATCCATTTATTAGTGCTGTTTAACTGCCTTAATGGGTATTTTTGATTTTTAATACCAACTTCATAAGACTTAACAGCATTTTTAAGAGCCTTGTCAAGTTTTGTTATTTTAGTCCTGGGTGCTGGAACAGGCTTATAATCATCTCTAAATTGAGGTGGTGGTGCCGTAACAGGAAGATCTCTAAATTGAGGCGGCGGCTGTATTATTTTATTTCCATACTCCGTGACTGATTGTTTTACATTTTTTCTTGGTTTCAGGATTGACTTAATTTCTTTTTTCAGTAGCAACTCAATTAGCTGCTGTTTTGATAATTTACTAAGACTATTTCTATCCATACTATTAGAGTACATTATTTTTTCACCCTCCGTAATAATATATGGCGGTTTCTCTTTAAGTGTCTTTCGCTTTTCATCCCCCATAGTAATGTATGTCGGTTCCTCTGTAAGTGTCTGTCGAAAAATGATTTTCAGGCCTCTCAGAGACAACAGGGTAAAAAATGGTCTTGATTTTAAAATTAAGAGGCAAAATAAGGTTTTAAACACACCGCCGTGCACAAAAAATTCTCACCACTTTAAGATTAAGAGGTAAATTTTAAAAAGTGCGGCTGAGGGGTGTGAAAATCCATTTAAGTACTGCTGTGAGGTTTGAATGAATGGTGGCCCAGATACTACATCTCACGCTACTTGTACGCTACTTTAGAAGCTGCGAAAGCAAAGCCTGAGAAGCTTCAATGAAATGC
Organism: Orbicella faveolata; assembly: GCF_042242905.1. Classification (NCBI taxonomy): domain Eukaryota; kingdom Metazoa; phylum Cnidaria; class Anthozoa; order Scleractinia; family Merulinidae; genus Orbicella; species Orbicella faveolata. The sequence continues at coordinate 12,583,112 of NW_028301552.1, forward strand.
CAACCCATGACCGTTGTTATACCGGTGGGTTCTCTGTTAACTAAGCTATCCACATGCAGTCACGTCTTGCAAAAAACAAAAAACAAAACAAAACAAAAAAAGAATTGAAAATAAATATACAGGTCTAAACAAAACCATAACACGCAAACAATTCTCTTGATACTTTTGAATTAAATTATGTTTGCGGCATGCTCTATTATTCTGATGCCAAAAATGTAGTTCAGTGTTTTCTGATTCTGCTATTAACATTGGGAGTTGGAGTACTAGGCATCGGGCTTGAAAAAAGCAATTTTCTGCATGTGCGTCTGCCAGTGTATCTGTCAGTGTGTCTGTCTGTCTATTGCCGGTTGAAAATACATGCAACCAGTGTGAAGCACTGGGGCAAGACGTGCACAAGATTCACGAATGCTTTTGGTTCTACTTGCATGGCTGAGAAACTGGAATGAGTCTCGAGACAATCATTAAAAATAGAAATGCAACACCTGAGCAAAAGCCAACCTCCTTTAATGTTCAAGTAAATAGCGTTCAAAAGTGTTCACCTTAGTTCTTATAATCCCAATCAGTTCTTTCCATTCTCTTCCATTTTCTCCATGATCTAGTTAAAGACAGTGTCATCAAGTACTCAGCTCCCCACGAAACGCAACAGAACAATGCTGGGTATTACGCGGTACTTCTGGTTTACCATTTGCCTTGGTGCAGTACTTGCCCTCTGCTTGCTGTTTTTCATGGACACGATGAACAATGGTTCAATGAAGAGTGTATATAAAAGGCGTCGTCAATCAGAAAAGTCGGTAATTTCAAAGAGGCTGCGAGACTTCCGACACGAGTGGCTTCGTCAGCGCCGTGCACGCGTAGACTGGAACAACATTTTTGAGCCTTGTGTCGAGAATATGGTCTGGGGATTAGTGAAAGATCATTGGGGCAAAAGCAATAGAAGCAACGCTGCGACAAGTGAGATCATATTCAAAGACATCAGGCCAGCGGGAGAGTTCAGCAAGATTTTCATCCAGTCAAAAACCTCAGACAATCGCACGAAGTTGATTGGTGGAGACACCTGGAGGGTTTACGTACGCGGCCCGGCAAGCATTGCGGCCACTGTTTTCGATCACAATAATGGAACTTACGAGGCTCTATTTCTCATCATGGAGCCTGGTGTCTATCAGCTGATTGTTTACCTTGATTACAGTCTTTGTGATGGCTTCAAAGACCCACCTCGTGATTGGTTCATTATAGGTGACGCTCAGGGCACCCACCAGAAAGATGGAGTTCTGGGTCCTTTAGACGAATATTTGGTGAAACAGCCATTCAACAATGGACAACCTGCCTTAACAATAAATGTAATTAAGGCCCAACTTAAAGGCTCGCTTTCTGGTAAGAAGGTATCTGTTTGATTGTATATTTGTTTGATGTCATGTCATGAATGCAGTATGAAGTGATAAAGAGTTTCAGTAATAATTTATCAAATTTCAAATGCTGAAACATGCTGCAGACTATTTCAGACCACCTGAACATTATGGTCCGCGCAATGATCTAGCTATTAAATAATATCATTGTTATTTCTATGAGGTGATAGTTGACGAGGCCTTGTTTAAGTAGATTTCTGACTGAAACTCCCTTAGATAATGATTCCATGGCCAGTTATTAACATACACATCAGGTATTATTAAACTTCATTTTTTTTTTATTAAACTTCATGCTTTAGCGAAATTACAGGCGAATTGAAATGTCATTTGAAGCTTGCAGCTGCACGGGAGCTGGCATCAATTCATTTGATTTTTTTTTAATCTTACGTACGAAATTTCCTTCATTTTGATCTTCTTGGAAACTGAATTATTTAGTTATGTTTCTGAATCCTCCTTCGATTCTTCGGGAAACAAGAAAACGTCGCCACTTGTAAGCGAGCTCCAACTGCTGCAAACTAAATAAACAATAACTATTATTCGGCTCGAAAATTTACTCGATGTTTGTTTGCGAACATAACCTGTTGAATGACACCACGAAAGAGAAACATCAAAACATCAAAACAATTCAGTTTGTGAGTAAATCGTGTCAACTCCTCTTCAACAAGCTCGGCAACGCCTAATCCAGCCATCCACATCACCATCCGCTGCTAACTACCCAGAGTTTTAATACTTAAATATACCATTGATAATAGTTATCACCTCATAGAAATCGATAAACACGTAGCACAGCGTGATGGGTGACTATGGAAGTTCGGAGCCTAGCGGTGACTCGAGACTCTTCTTCCGTTTCTTCTTCATTGTATTTTCTTTTTCTGGCAAGAAATCACTTACCGAAAGGTAGCATTTGTCTTTCCCTTTCTTGTGTTTAAAAAATCGTCTGGAGCTTTTAATTATTCGTTTATATCGATTACTTTGGAACTCACATGCACAAGTCACGTAGGTTTGTGCAGGAAAAACCACGAAGACTTTCTCTGAATCGAATCGCAAAGGAAGAACCATAAGTATTTTCCTTACAATGGAAAAATTGTTTCATCTCCTACCTCTCGAAAATAACTAATTTGACACGGTGCAAGCGACTGTAAAACGCCCTTTACGGCGGATGTTCGAAACCGGGGAGGGGGGGACGTCTATATGAAAACGTCGGGGATGCTCGTCGTCTCGGGTACAAGTCAAGGACTCTGGTCTCACTTAGGGGGTTGATAATGAACAGTCACTATTTTTAGCTGTCAAAGTATCCTTTTGGGTGCACTCGAAGACTGAATAATGAATAAAACGCTCTCATTTAATTTATGTTTGTAGGCTTGATTTCCGCTGGTCTGTGGTATTACATGAGTCGGGTGTACAAGTGTGTGCGGGATCCTTTCTTGAACAGTGGCTAGTAATCGAACATATTCCATTTTAAGTGGTATATTTTAGGGGTCTAATGAAGCTCGAGCAACGCACACATTACTCTCCTTCAGGAGTTAAATTGAAATTTTTCGATGAGAATCCCTGACCTTTTCATATTGGAGTTTCTTCCCATGGGTTTCCAAATGTCTAACAGGAAGTGAAGGAGCGAAGGAGCGAAGGAGCGAAGGAGCGAAGGAGTGATGGAGTGAAGGAGTGATGGAGTGATGCAACCACTACAGCTTGGAAAATAATATTTTCCATTACGAATTTTGAAAACGAGTTCAACTGTGTTGTTTCAGTATAAGAGCTTTTGAAGAGTCAAAGGTTACCAATGAAGTAACTTGTTGTTTTTCATGCAGACAAACTTGAAGGACTTGTCTCCTGTTCGGAAACCTGCAAGTATTTATGGGATGGATTTGGTGAATGGAAAAATGACCAGTGGATGCCATATCTTAAAGGTTGGGAATAATTTATTAAAGTATTTCAATTCTTAATAAGGAGACGCAGCAAGGGTACATCGGGTAAAACCAGTAAGGGGTTTGTAAAAGTAACGACGACCATGTCGCTAACATCGGATTCAATTCAAAATATTCATAATGTCGCGAATCTCTTAAGCCAGTTGGTTTATCAGCTTTTAAATTATAAGTACACATAAGGAAATATGGGAGTATTAAATCATTCTAAGCTACTGCAGAATTTCACTCTTTCTCCGTTTTTTTCTACGGTTTTACACTTATTAACAGCACTTTTTTGTTTTCCTAACATGCTTTCTTTTTTTCCATTTATATAAAGCAAAGTCTTACAATTGGTCGATGCCGCAAAATTACACACAATCTGGAACGCTTTGGATCTACGGTGATTCACTGGGTCGTCGGCTATACAGGTCTGTCCAGACTCGATCTTTGTGTAAATTACTTTATCAAAAATGCGGAAACAGCTACATGTGGATCTACCATGCTCACAACAAAGGCTTGAACATTGCTCTGGAGAGTGATCTTGATTTTAGACCTGAAAAAGTCATTGGAATTATTGTGGACGTCCTACGCACGCCAGAAATGCAACAAGGGGAAAGCGTCTTGCTTTTAAACCTGAACCTACATTTTGTGGATAGGATCAATTTTACCGCTTATCAAAAGCTAATAGATGACTTGATACTGACTTTCAAGACAGAAGAACTCTCACAAGGTGAGAGAGTTCCAAAGTATAAAGCTAAGATCATTTGGAAGTCATCCACCGCCATTTGCAAGGAAAAGGTCTCGTCCTTAAATAAAACCAGTGGTCGCTTTTTTACTAGCCAGGTTTGTACTCTCTCGTTTGTAAGCTTTTAGGGCAGTTTTCAAGTGAGTGTCGTAAAACCAAACCAATGCAATCATTCTGGCCAGTCACAAATTACACAAACAATCCAGTGAACCAATCAAAACTCCAAGCAATATGGCCAGTGCCTATAAAATTTTAATTGACTAATCAGCTTTCAGCACGCGAGAGAAGCATGCTGTCCTGACGTATAAATGTATGTTTAAAGTGCACCTAACACCAAAATTTTTTTTTTCGCTAAAATAATAAAGCTTATTTTGTGGAGTAATTTGCCGCAAAAATTTTTCGATTTGGTTAAATCCTCGAATTTCTGTGCCCCTTCGAAACCGAGTTTCGAATGGTTCGCGACCGCGCATGGGGAATCTGGGGAGAGTTAAAGCTGTGACGTCAAATCGAGAACGAATGCTTCGGCTGTCCCAGTCAGGTCTTTTACTTTGTCCGAGTGTAGAAGCCTTTTTGCAGCAGAAGTTCTTTCGCTGGGACTCCGCAGTCGACCGATTTCTGTTTTTAATAACAATGTCTTCTAGTTCGTCTGATTCTGAAATGAGCTTTGACTCAGAAAACTCTGAAATTAATTATATCGCTGAAGAGAATGACCGCTCACGCTTATCAACATCGCAAACTGCATGGTCAAACGGTGACGACCGAGCTGATTTGTATGCTGAATACTCTGGCCAATGGAGAATGGACAGCCAAATACCAGGCGGTGGATGCTGGCAAAGAACTCGAACGAACTCTGATGGACAGACTCGAAGGCAATGATATGTAGAAGTCGAAGAGTGATAGTAGTAAGACTGTCATGAGCGCGTGGCGCGTCTTTACTATCTTCGCGTCTTCTTCGATCTCGCACTAATATACTTTCGTAATAATAGTCAAGTCCGTTCACTTTCTCAAATTATTTTAACTTCATGCGTTCAATGTAGATCAAAATGATCATCCCATGACAGTGTTTGTGTTCTTTACGTGCAAGTGTTGAAACTGTAGCGTCGCTTCCCTTCAAATCATCAACGAATGTTATTGCTGTTAAATGAGTTAGAAGGTTGTCAAGACTCAAAGAAGAGTGATCTTGCTCTTGAAGGTTTTAGCGCTGCTATCTTAAAGTGTGTTACTGAATATCCAGGAATTAAACCTGTATGCCTTCAGAAATGGAGTTTAAGATTAGCAGCGGGCAAATACAAAACTAAAGGGAAGCAAACCTATTATCAAACTGACAGCAAAGAGAGGTAATTCAGGCATGCACATGGCTGTATAAAATAGAAAAATGTTTCCGAATCCCTCTTTACATGCATGCACACAACATTTTACTTAACAGTGATTCTTCCAATTTACAAGTATAGTTGTGAAACGATCAGTTACATGTATAAACAAGTCATTGTAAAGTTCCTGAGTAAGAGGGGGGTAGCTAGGGGGTTTGTTATGTTATTGCAATCCTTGGTTGGTCAAGTGTGAATTACGATTAGTGTACACCTGTTTAGTCCTGTATCACTGTTACAAACATGCTTTAGTGATCCTCGAACAATACTGTTACTTTTTGTGATTTCTTCATTGAGCTTTGTTTTTAGGTATCCTGCCCTATCCTCGCCCCCCCCCCCCCCTCACCATAAGATACCCACTGCTAGAAAACTTTTTTCCATTAATTGTTTTTAGTTACGAAGTGTTCCCTACTAAGAGTTCTCAAGTTCTCGAAAAATCTTTGCGGCAGATTACTCCACAAAATAAGCTTTACTATTTTAGCGAAAAAAATTTTGAGGTTAGGTGCACTTTAATGCAAAGCTATTAAAGTCGGGCCAGTTTTCTTGCTGGAAACGGCTTTGAATATTTACAAAGAGAGATTTAAATGCCAGCAACCACACCAAATTTTAGGAAAAACAATGAGACTTTTGGCTTAGAAGTTTTAAAGGGAATCTTAAAAGTTTCAAAGCATAACCAAACAGTGTGTTTGGTTTTCATTTTATCAGTGGTAATTTATGACGTCATTCACGAGGTCAGAGTTCTTAATATGGAGTCTACAGAAGATTTTTCATTAGAGCTGTACATGTTCATCTGAAAAATTAATTATAAACGATTAGAAGCACATTTCTCTAGACTTACGCAATGTTGTATTTTAATAACATCCAAGCGCACAATGACGTCATAAGTTCCCATTATGCTTTGCAAAAATATTGAAACATGGCGGTGCGCAGAAAATGGTAGAAGCGAAATTATCGACTTCAAATCGCTGAAGCAAGTTAATATGAACACTGTTTTATATTTAACAGATCTTTAACAGCACTACAAGAGCATTTGAAGAAGAAACGCTTTAATGCTAAAGAGATCCTAACCGTCGCGTTACATCATACAACTGACTAAGGACGCATAAATTACGACATACTTATTCATGCTCTTATTCACTCATGCACATTCTTGTACACTTTATACATAAATTAGCACATTATCACAAACACCAGCTTGTAATTTGGAACAAAGCTGTTTTTTAGCCAAAATTTCTTTTTAAATTTGGCAGCAAACTTTTTGCCAAACTTTTTCTAGCGAGTCCGACAACTCCAGCTCGCTCGCCAAGTGTCACCAGGTTGAATACTGAGTTGTGAAGAGGTAAACAAACGTTATTGTCTCGTTTCGATAGGACAGTTCAGTTTTGCTTACCGCTTGTATTGCGGGCGCGGCTGCCTTGTGCAATTAGGGAGCTTAAGCAACTACGACGGCGACGCCGAAGACGACGTCTAGTCAAAAATGAATTTATATTTTACTAGGCAGCTGCCTAGATTTGTTCAGTACGCCAATGGCTCTTAAAACGTGCTCAGGTTAAATGTGTAATGCCAGCGTTCAATTCCAAATGGAAACACGAAAAATTAGCCGTCCACGTTCGCGTTCCTTCGACTACACAGAACTTGGTCATTTCACGTTCTTGTTACTCGGGCTTCCGTCGCCCTAGTCATAAAATGCAAGTGTTTTGGTCGCCAAAAGGTGGGTCATGGTCCCAGGCGTTCCATGCGTAGACCATGGAAACTGGGGACGAGAAACGCGACATTGCTCGCTCTTCGTGACAGAATGCGGTATTTTGCGAAGAAAGTTTTGGCAAGAATCGCGCCTTATACGTTCATCTCACATGCAAAGATGTCGATCGTTTTCGGAAAGGGTCGGTCCACGAATTATATTGCTTGAAAGCCAGCCAGGTAAGCGAAGGCCAAGCTCGAAACGTTCTCGTGAGATAACAACTGAGCCGATTGCGGTATGAGTTCAAACTACGAAAACACTGACAAAAAATAGGCCGTCAATGACGGTGTGTGCCTACTGCTGTTATTATTTAGAACATTGCAGTAAAGCAAATCATATTGCAATAAAGCGAGCTAAATACGAAAACGGTTTTGGACTCGTAGCTCATTAAAAACATGCGACTTGTTTCTTGCACCGCGCAAAATATGTCGATCTTCAAAGTTGTAAAGATAAGACTTGTAAAGTGCGACTTGAGATTTTCAAGTGCACTTGAGTCAAGTGCTTACTTGAAACTAACTTAGCTTCTTTTGTGACGTAAGTACTATTTGCTAATAAGAATAAGGTGGTTTAGGGTTAAACAAAATGAATTTAAAACACCATGCATTATTTCATATTTGAAGGGAATGGGTTTTTTCTGACAAAGAGGAGAATATCAATGGCTCGAAAAGCAGGAGGAAATCGAAAGCATCTATGTCAACTCGCTATATCCTACATCAATAAACGAAATTTCCGCTCCGATATACTGTGTTTGGGTGTATAAAGATTAGTTTGAAAAAAAGGTTGTATAATCGTTTCAGCGTGAATAGAATACAACGATAGATTACCTCTTATTTAACACTAAAGAGAGGCAATACATCTGTTAGAACCTCAATAAAACATTTTTGCGTTCTCTCCTTTTAGAGGGTTGCCCTCTTCAATGCCTACTCTATGTCAGCCATGTGCAAAGCAGGATTTGATGTCATAGACGTGTATTCATTGACCGATTCGTATCCACTTCGGTGCCGAGACCATGTTCATTACAGGAAAGGCGTTTTTGACATGACGGAGACAATGCTTGAGCAGTACAAAGTACACTATAACAAGAAGCTCGACGAAAATGAAAAACATGGTAAAATAAAACAATGTGTAAGTGCAGAACACTTCTGAAAGCGTAAGTGGAATACAGTTGAAAGGTATGTTTGTAAAGACTGGCAGTAAACAGTTTCGCTGAAGTGTTAGTGCAGGTTACGGAATAAAACTGTAAAAACCACACCCTAGTCCAACGTTTTTATTTCTTAAACTTGTCGACCTCGCGGTCAGGAAATTACATATTGCCACGTAACTATGAATACAATGAAAACTGTGTGGGGTGGGGTAAGAATTTACCTCATACAGAAATAAGGTTTTGGAAAATTCAAAGTTAGTGGGAGATAAATTTAAAGAGGTAGAGAAAAGATGATAGCGTTTTCCTATGCGAAAGTAGTCAATCGATCTTCATCGAGGAATCTGACTCCAAGTGACTTCTAAGCACCTTTTAATTTCTCAACATTGAAAAAGGCTTAAATTAGTCTTAAAAGTCGTTATTAATGATATTTTTATTGGTGGCGAAGTTTTTTGCAGCGGCATTGTTGCACAAGACTAAATTTCATTCAGCTGAACCTCAGCAATCAAAGCTCTTTACTTAAGAATTTGCGTTACGTTTAGATAAAGATTTTTTTACTGCAGTCTCTAGGAGTTCGTTCGTAGCTTTTGTGGTAAACGCATTCGAAGAGAAATGGACAACTTGGCAGTTGTAACTCAACCTTGAGATGGTGCAACCTCGTGGAATCTCGTTTTCATGTCTAGTGAGACTTGAAAAAGAGACAGATGGCAAACACCTGGCCACGCGATACAACTGTCGCGCATGCCTAGATTAGTATGCTGTTTCGTTTCGCTGTATTTCTTTGTATGAACTAAAATAGGCCCTTTGCAGCTGGGGTCACGTGACCAATTTTTCCTAGAAAATTTGTATATTATGGGCTATAACTTAAAAAATGCCAGAAATGGAAAGAGCGCATCGAAAATACCAAAATGGCCAAGTTTGAACCAAAATGGCAGAAATGGAAAGAGCGCATCGAAAATACCAAAATGGCCAAGTGAACCAGAGACTAGGTCTTTTGCGTAGGATTAAGCACTTGTTGCCGTATAATGCACGCCTTCTTTATTACAATAGCCTTGTTCTTCCAATCTTTGATTATCCTGATTTGGTATGGGGCGATAAGGATAACGCTGTTTTAATGAACAACCTGTAGGTGTTGCAAAACAAGGCGGCAAAACTTGTTCTAAATGAACCATTGTATTCTTCTGCAACCGATGCTCTCAGTCAGCTTGGCTGATTAAATTTAAATCAACGCAGGCACTTCCATCGCTGCTTGTATGTTTATAAATGTGTGAATGGAATTACATCTCACAAATTGGAATTATCTAGAAATAGCGATGTCCATAGATATAACACTCGCTCCAAAGATCATCTTAGACTTCCAACAGTAAAACGGAACTGGGGTAAACAGAGAACTTGTTATCATGCCTTTAAAGACTGGAATGCCTTGGACAGTGACTTGAAGAACTCTGACACCATATGTCAGTTTAAAAGTAATTTTTTTAAATCTACTAGTCTATAATTTACTTTTGTATTTTTAATATATTTTTTAATTTGTGTATTTATTTTTTAATAATTTAATGTTATTTTGGATCGGGACCTTTCTGTAGATCACCTACGGGTGAGAAAGCTTCCCGTTAAAATATCATTAAATGTTTGAGGCCCCTAGAATTAAAGAGAAAGTTTGTATGACAGTTTGGATTTTCGGAAAATTTAGAGGGTTTGTATGGAAAATGTTGCTGGAGAGCAAGGTCTTGCTCTCCAACAACGTTTTCCATACAAATCTTCTTATTGTTTTAAAAATTTAGACCGTCATAAAATCTTATTCTTCAATGATGGGAGCCTCAAACTTGGCCATTTTGATATCTTCGACATGCTTTTTTCATTTCTGGCATTCGTTAAGTTATAGCCCATAATTTTATGAAAAGTAGGTCACGTGATGGCTTAGCTGCAAAGGGCCTATTGAAATAGAACTTTGATTTCCGTTATGCAATCCGGTTTAAAAACAAACTTTGTTCAAAACACATAACACCTTGCTGAAATCTCGAGTATAGTTTCTTTTCACAATTCATTAAATATTAGTTTTGTGCGCATAATTACGTTAATTCAATACAAAATAAAGAAACAACAACCAGCCATACAGTTAGTTTTACTCAGTATTTCACGCTTTGATTTTTCTCGCAAGCGTAGCTTGTATCTAAAGTAACTAAGAAGTACTCAGAAAAACAGAAAGATAAATTCAAAACCATGGAACCTTTAACGAAAAAAAAAGAAATCGAACCATATTTATTCCATCTTAAACGTAACACGTGTTATAAATATATTTGGAAATTTAAGACCAGTTGACCGCATTTGACTTTCTTGTAAAAAGCTAGAGGGGATGTTAAGGGTGTGTATCCAAGTCAGAGGAATGCATCAAAAATATGCACATAAGAGATGGACGTTACCTGTCAAAAACGAATATCGGCTTAGACTCAATGAGACCTTTAAAAGAAACTATTCCGCAGAATTTTGGTGTATGCCTTCAGAGAATGTTACAAGATCTGAACGATGCATTGCAATGCTGCCAACTGAAAGTACTGATCTTTTCCACAAACTAAATAAGAAAATTAAACTTATATTTTAAATATTACCAAGTCTTCTTAACAGAACAAAGTATGATAATGCTTTCACAAACCACACGGTGCATGTAAAGTTCATATCTTATATCAAGTAACAAAATCATCCGTTGTCAGTTGTACAAGAATGTCACTTAAAAATGAGCAATAAGTAGTGTAACAATGGGTGATAAAAATAAGAATAATTAAGGTTAAAGGTGTTATCTTAATGTAATATTTTCACACTTTTTCCTGTTTCGCGCCTTCAGCCTTAATTAGTTTGCCGCCAAGCTACGGAAAGAATTAGATTTTCGCATGCTCGTGTTGTACGTGTGCGAAAAACAGCCCAAGCTAGAAATTTTGCAAGTTTTCTGCTCACTGACGCCATTAACTAGGATTGTCAACGACCAGATTGTCAAAATCGAGGCCATGAATTTATTTGCCTGTAATTTGGCCAATAAGCTGGACAGATTGGAGGTTGTCGAAGAAGGCAAATTCGATATGATTGTGTAAGCACCAGCGGAAAGAGCAATAGATGAGCGATTTCTACAATCGCTGAAGAAGGATGCTGAACAAATTAAACACACTCACGCACGATTTCGTTGCATAGTTGCTATATGTAAGCTGAAGATTTACCTGGCAAATTCTGCACACGTCATTTAAATTGTTTTCTTAGTTTGGCGACCTATTCTCGCCTTTTCCATACTTGAAATGTTTTTATATTCTACCATTCCCTTGCCGCGAGCTAGAGCAGGCGAGAAAAACAAGAAATAGGAGCCGCGGCGAAAATGATAGCGTCCTTACAGGCGTCAATCACGCAACTTGAAGTCCTATAGTAACAGATGAAATGCTAATTAATCACATGTGCCACCCCTCAGATGTCTTCATGTGGAAACTTAGCAAGGTTAGAGCAGTTTGAGACGAAGAAAAGCTCCTTACCCCGATTCTGACTGTTCCATAAATTTCCTGCAGATTTTGATTTCCTGAGTTGAGCTGAGGCCAAAAAGAAGATTTAAGGTAGGTAGCAAGAATTCACTGATGTAAATATTGCCGCCAAATGAAATTGCAGTCAATGTTGATACGAATAAGGTGCGCATTTATTCATCAAAAAGCACTTATTTAGAAATTCGCAGTTGACGGTTAGGCGCAGTTTTCAGAGTTAAACTCTCTGTCAGAGTATTTCATTTTCTTCCTCTTGGTAGCTTATTGTTTTACCTTTGGGAAGCCGTTTGTACAATTTGCACTCACAGAGAAAATAAATTCGTCATTTGCTTTTCTTTTAAGAGCCCACGTGACCACTTTTGGCCAATATAATAATATTAGCAATAATAATAATAAATAGATAACAGCAAGAAGTTCTCTACATTTCATGCTAGGAAAGCTCTACAAGCTGCTGCCATTTGAAAAACCGCCCCCCCCCCCCCCCTCAATAAAGTACAAAAAACTGAAAATAAATAAATATAAAGGTCTAAACAAAAGCATAACACGCAAACAGTTCTCTTGATACTTTTGAATTAAATTATGTTTGCGGCTTGCTCTATTATTCTGATGCCAAAAATGTAGTTCAGTGTTTTCTGATTCTGCTATTAACATTAAGAGTTGGAGTACTAGGCATTGGGCTTCAAAACTGAGCATTTTACTGTATGTGTGTCTGCCTGTGTGTCTGTCAGTGTGTTCTTTAATCTGTCTATCTGTTGCCGGTTGCAAGTACATGCAACCAGTGTGAAGCACACAAGATTCATGAGTGCTTTTGTTTCTAATTGCATGTTTGCACTGGAATGAGTCTGAAGACAAGCATTAAGACAGGAGGGAGGGGGCGTCTCCAAGCAAAACATCGGTTGAATCACCACTGCCAGTGTGACGTCACGTTTCGCTTGGATGAAATTCAAAATGGCGCCCAATGGGTGAAGTACAAGAGGTTGATAAAAATGCAGAATTTCGCTCCGATATTCTGCCCCATTTTCTTAGGTTCGTTAATATGTGGTTTATATTACATTGAGGAATCTTTATGTGGTACTTTTTGGTGGCCAAAATCATCAAAAGGTAGATAATTTGATCGAGAACATTCTGTCTTGAAGCCAGTTTGTCGAGCAAAACTGTTAGCTGGTTGACCTTTCGAGGACCACTGCATAGCGAAGCAGAGCCCTTTTGACCCAAGAATAGGAGGTTCGACAGAGGGTATACTTGGCTTCTTGTATGTGGAATTTCAGTTCTTCGGTGCTCGTGGTTCGTCTCATCAATCCCTTCAAAGTACAAAGAATGGCTGTGTGGAAAGAACAGCCATGTTTCAGATAGCCAGATTAGGTAAGTTTTCACCTTTGTCGTACTACAGTTTACATTTAGAGCAATATCCGTAATTTAGTTAATAGTTATGGCTTGATTAGTGATTCGGTTCTATTTTATTTTGATTTTACATGAGAAAGAGGAGTCTTAGTTTTCTTTTATATGCTTGGTCTGCAGCAAATATTATACCAAAAGACCATATTTTCTCTTGATTATACATAGTTGTGTTACATTAAAAACTCAGCTTTGTTCCTGGCCGGCGGCCTAAAATTTGTGACTAACTTTTCCCTGATTTTAGTTTGGAATTCGATATTTTAAAAATTGATAAATGCTGTTAATCCAATAGATCCATCAGAATCTATTGATTTGCAAGGTCATAATCAGCTAATAGTACCCATTTCTTCATGTAAAAGTTGTAGCCTACTGAAAAAAGGTTATTAAAGACACTTCTTGTTTTTTTGCAGGGAATGTCACTGGAAGGAATATATCATAATGCACAAATTTCCTTCCAGAATGTCACACTGGGCAGCACTTAGGGATTCTGATGAACATTTTCCCTTTGAAGGCTAATGCCCCCCCCCCCCCCATAAAGTTTCTAACTCACCTTAGTTTACATTTTTAAAAATTTCTTTATCATCTGTCAAGGCATGCATACGAGAGCTACGATTTGTTTCATGTTTAATCATGCTGTCAAATTTACAAGTTCCTGCTTCATTTTTTAACCCCCTTAAGCACTTTTCCACACTTCTAGTTAAACTCCCACTGATTATGACAGCCCAAGATATTTGCTTTAAAGGCACAGAGTCATACAAAGGCTTACCACAGCTTGATTGTCAGTACAAATCAATTGACAAGTTCAATTTGGAATTAATTTGAGATCCCAAATTTACGATAGTTTAAATTAATTGGGGTGAAGTCAAAAAGTCTGACTTTTCTGTTATATTAGCAACTAAAATAGATGTCACCAACCTTATTGATTCAAACACGATAATGAAGAAAAAGCTACGGTGGTGAAATTCAACCATTTTCCCACAAGGATAACTGAACATTGAGCTATGAAGACAAAAAACAGAGCAAAAGAGGGGAAATTCTCTAGAGCTAACATCAAGATTTTCAGCGCTGACTGCTATCACACTAACCACAAATAAAACCACTAACAATGGATCAGGCATGACATTTATGGCCCGGCAGGTATATTTTGCAGGGTGCAGGGTGCAGGTTGCAGGTTGAAATTTAATTATAACTGAAAAACCGCTGGCACTAAAAATAATTAATAATCTATATACTCGTCAGGGGTTCTTACATAAAGTAGTTCGCCTCTTTCACGTAGTGAAAACACGCTGTTATTAATATTTAGGCCTTCTTTGGCAATCTTCTAACTTGTTACGCCGTGTACAGAAACCAGAGACTTCGTACGCTTCCCAACATGTTTGTGATCGCACTTGGTTTGGGCGATGTTCTCATGTCCATCGAAAACACGATCGACCCGCTATAAGTACTTATCGATCGACACGCAGAGACTGGTGAAATCTCTTCAAAGCCATCTGGATGGCCGCTCCACAGATGTCTCCATCGATTCCAGATTTGGCTCGAGTCTCCCCTCAACAACAGAAGATTGCCATCACAAATGAAGCAAATAAATAAAGGAATGAAATAATATAAGATTTTAACCGACGGAATATACTAGCGCAAGCTCAGTGTGCTTTCATTTTGGTACTCACGGGGAAGAAACCAAATTCAGCAGATATTTCAGATGATATTTCAGATGTTTCTTCAAAAACAATAATTAATTACAGGCTTAAAATCATTGAAATATACTCTCCTCACATCGCTTCGGCCGGTTTGGCACTTAGGTGGAAGCCACCTTTCTGAGCGACTGTAAACAGCATCATGTAACAGTCACGGTAATTCCACCATCTGTACGTTCTTTCAAGTGCCAGCGGTTTTCCAGTTATAATTACATTTCAACCTGCAACCTGCACCCTGCACCCTGCAAAATATACCTGCCGTTTATGGCCACATATGGTCAGAATGAGAGCATAGCTGCTATGCACAGTGGAGGAGAATGAAGCTCATAGGCCTCCGGAGTCTGAGGGAGAAATTGATTCAGTCAATCAATCATTCCTTTATTTGGTAATGCAGGTTTTATGAAAAGTAGCCTTCATTCGGTGTCCACTCCATGGACATTATCCATTCCAAAAAGGCAGGAACAGATAATGTCCAAGGACAAATGTGCAAGCGAAAATATTTGATGGATTAAATGGCACATATAGTCACAATTGAAACTATAGGCTGATGTGGACCTGTGAAGAGCAGGAGATGATTATAAAAGTAGAATAAATAAAAAGAGCTAATAGGAATAAAACTTTGTTAAATTAAAAAATTTAATTAAATAGAATAAATGTCTGATTGTCTTTACAGCATTTCAGCATTCTAACACATTTCTTAGCATTTGCTGTCATTTATTTTGAGTGCTATGCTGCAATAGCTATTTGGTGACATTTAGTGGAGGGTTGTTTTCTGGTTGGAATATGATGAGAACTTAAAGGGATGAAATGACTACAATGCAGCCTTGAAATTCTTGGAGGCTCAAGAAATAGGAGCCATTACAACATGGCAATGCAGGACAGTTGCAGCATCATTAGCCTATTCCAGGCTCTCGGTCTCTTTCTCTACCAGAACCCGCTCGGCCACTTTTTTTTGATCATGCCCACTGACTGAGAACCTGGAACAGGCTACAGCATCATTCAAGATGTGGCATTGTTCAAGAATAAGCCAAGTTATCAGGTTATGACAAAAGATAAATAAATCATACAGCAAAATTGATTTTACCATAACTTAAATGCTATATATGTTTACACCAAAATTGTACACCAAAATGTAAGTGGCAAAAAGAAAACCAAAAACAGCTTACTCAGGCTAACTCTACTTTGAACTTTGTTGTGAATATGAAATCACAACACTGAACACCGCAATTGCAGTGGACAGCAATAAGTCAACAGTTGCAACGAGACAGGAAAAAAGCCAACGAACCTTCACAACAAAAGCCAACAAAGCTGCTATACGATTAAAGCCAACAAATTTCACCATACAGCGGACGCAATTAAAATACAAAAGGCAAACGAAGTTGAAACCCAAAGAATTGTAATTAAATGCCTGATAACAACCACCAAAAGTGCTCTAAAACAGACAAAAAGTGATCACATCGCAGGGAAATTTTGGTGGAAATCAAGAAATAAACAACATCTCAACACTCAAACGGATTGATGAGGGGAACGGCTGGTTCAATCGACAGAGATACACGCGCATGAAACGTATACTATCAACGCATAAAACCTCCTATTGATAAGACTATTGGTAAGACATTTAAGAGAGAAAACGCGAACGTTTTACGTTGACTTCTCCCGTCCCGTTTTCAAGATGGCGGTCCCGCCACTTACCCGCAACAAAATTCAGCAAGAATACACGATAACGCGCGCACAAAACTAAAACAGATAATGCACAGAGACAAAAACTAACAACAAACTGTACACACCTACACTAAGTTAGCGAACAAAAGCGATATTAGGCCTGTTTTTTTGTCTTTCTTAACCTCTGTTGTCCTTTTTCGATGGCGTAATCTGAATAGGCTACTCGAAGCGCTCGCTCGTTGCTATGTGACGTCACACTGGTAGCGATGAGTCGGTCACGAATCAATACCGGAAAACAATAGAGTCACCCCCTCCCTCCTGCATTAAGAATAGAAATGCAACACCAGAGCAAAAGCCAACCTCCTTTAACGTTCGAGTAAATAGCGTTCAAAAGTGTTCACCTTAGTTCTTGTAATCCCAATCAGTTCTTTCCATTCTCTTCCATTTTCTCCAAGATCTAGTTAAAGACAGTCTCATCAAGTACCCAGCTCCCCACGAAACACAACAGAACAATGCTGGGTATTACGCGGTACTTCTGGTTTACTATTTGCCTTGGTGCAGTTCTTGTCCTCTGCTCGCTGTATTTCACGGACATGATCAACAATGGCTTACCTCTTTCTGCAGTTGTTTCTTTAAAGAAAGTACCTGGGTATCTATTTGGTAACGGAATCAGTAAATTAAACAATAATAATGATTTCAACTTGTCGATTAACACAATGAGAGGACAAGACAATTCTCGTAACAGCCTATATAAAAGTCGTCGTCAAACAGAAAAGTCGGTAATTTTGAGGAGGTTGCAAGACTTCCGACACGACTGGCTTCGTCAGCGGCGTGCACGCGTAGACTGGAAAAACATTATCAAGCCGTGTGTCGACAATATGGCCTGGGGATTAGTGAAGGAGCATTGGGGCAAAACCAATAGAAGCAACGCTACAACAAGTGACATTATATTCCACGATATCAGGCCAGCTGGAGAGTTCAGCAAGATTTTCATCCAGTCAAAAACTTCAGACAATCGAACGAAGTTGATTGGTGGAGACACCTGGAGGGTTTACGTACGTGGCCCAACAAGCATTGCGGCCACTGTTTTCGATCACAATAATGGAACTTACGAAGCTCTATTTCTCATCACTGAGCCTGGAGTCTATCAACTGATGATTTACCTTGATTACAGTCTTTGTGATGGCTTCAAAGACCCACCTCGTGACTGGTTCATCATAGGCGACGTTCAGGGGCGCCATCAGAGAGAGGGAGTTCTGGGTCTGTTAGACGAATATTTGGTGAAACAGCCGTTTAAAAATGGACAACCTGCCTTAACAATAAATGTAGTTAAAGCCCAGCTTAAAGGCTCTCTTTCTGGTAAGTAGATTTCAGGGTGACTTTGAAAAGGGTGAATATATTTCGTCGGTCAAGAACATCTCAGACTTGAAGGTGGCATACGGGTTACCAGCATTTTCCAGCTCTTAAGATTATTATGGATTAATGCTACCCCTCGTTGTTTGTTGATGTTACAATACGGTTATTGACGTATTCAAATGCAACTTTTTGCTGAATATAATTGAGAGCAATATTAAACTTTCCAAAATCTAAGTTGACTCTGAATCGGCTCCAACATGTATCATTTATAAATCGAGCTCGAAAAATAAATCCTTCTGGCATTGTTAAGAAGTAGTGGAAAACGTAAAGGTAAGAGAATATACGAAAAAATTCGTGAAATTGTCAAAACCTATAAATGTATTTTCGTTCAGGAAACCTAAACATAGTGGTCTAGCTTTATTAGTAAGTAAAAATTAGTTACTGACACTGAAGCTAAAAAAGAGTGGTTTGGTGGGTTAAGCGTGCACAAGGCCGTGATGTCGAATTGATAAAGTATGTTTCACTTAATATCCTTATCTTAACGCTAAGAGCATTTCTTTATGAATGAGAGTACTCAGCCAGAACAGTGGTGTGACCAGAAATCCAACAAAATTTCCATGATTTGGTTCCTAAGAGATATTTTCTGTTTGTGTTTAAATGGAGGTTAGACAGAAGATGATGGAGGAAGGAAGACAAAAATCGAAATTCATCACTCTTCTGGAATTTGGAGTGGCACAAGCCAATGGAAATTTCCGATACGTTCTATTGTTTCGGGACCCGTCATTACCCGTTATCTACAAAGCATTTTGAGGCGGTCGCGTCCTTACGTTTTGTAGGCTTATACCTTGGCTAAATGTGCATTACCAAAACCAAATCTTTACGCGTTTCTGCCAAAAATGCGTAAAGATTTGGTTTTGTTTAATGAAAAAAATGAACATTAAGAATTTTGAAAACGAGTTCAACTGTATTGTTTCAGTATAAGAGCCTTTCAAGAGTTAAATGTTACCAATGAAGTATTTTAACTTGTCGTTCCTCATGCAGACAAACTTCAAGGACTTGTCTCCTGTTCGGAAACCTGCAAGTATTTATGGGATGGATTTGGTGAATGGAAAAATGACCAGTGGATGCCATATCTTAAAGGTTGGAAATAATTTATCATAGTCTTTCAATTCTTACTTGAAAGAACCAGCGAGAGGTGCATAAGGCAAAACCAGTAAAGTGTTTGTAAAAGCAACGACGACGACGGCTCACACCGATTAAAAACATTATTCATAATATCACGAATCTCTCAATCCATTCGGTTCGTCAGTTTTAAAATTAATAAAAATACACATATGGAAATTCGCCGCTCTTGCAGAGTTTGGCAATTTCTTGTTTCTTTTTTCTACATTGTCACACTGCAATGGACTTTACCTTTGCCTCAGTAATATGTATTTGCCTTTTACCGATTTTGGTTTACTCAACCTGCTTTCTTTCTGTGTATATAACAGAGTCTTACAAATGGTCGATGCCGCAAAGTTACACACAATCTGGAACGCTTTGGATCTACGGTGATTCACTGGGTCGTAGGCTGTACGAATCTGTTAAGACTTGTTCCTTATGCAAGTTGCTTTATAAAAAATGCAGCAATAGCGTCATGCATACCTACGATGCTCAAAACAGAGGCTTAAACATTGCACTGGAAAGAGATCTTGATTTCAGACCTGAAAAAGTCGTCGAAACCATTGTCAACGTTCTTCGCAGGCCAGAAATGCAACAAGAGGAAAGCGCCTTGCTTTTAAACCTGAACCTACATTTTGTGGGTAGGATCAATTTTACCACTTTTCAAAAGTTAATAGACGACTTGATACTGACTTTCAAGACAGAAGAACTCTCACAAGGTGAGAGAGTTCCAAAGGGTAAAGCTAGGATCATTTGGAAGTCATCCACCGCCATTTGCAAGGAAAAGGCCTCGTCCTTAAATAGAACGGATGCTAGATTCGTTACTACCCAGGTTTGTACTCTCTGATTTATCAGCTTTTAGAAAAGCCAAACCAATGTAATCACTCTAGACAGTCTGAAATTGCACGGGCAATCCAGTGAATCAAATTCAAACTTCGAAGCAAATCTGTCCACATGATGTAAAATCTCGTCTATGTGACATGTATGTAGTAGTTATTTCTTATTTCCAATCCATTTCATACCTGAAAACATAAGTTGAGGGAACTTGTTGCCGAATCTTCTGCTGCAGAAGTTATATGGAGATCGTGAGAATACTACAGCTCTGAATATATATTTGAAAGAAATGCATCTATTGCTTCTTTTCGCCGAATATATACTCTACATTGATAGGAAAATTCCTAGCTGTAAGGTATTTGTTGTTGATTTCGAGTTAGGTCAAGGTTACGACGTATTGGATTTTAGTGGATGTCCATAAAATGGCTATTAATCGTAAAAGTCATATTATATAAAAACAGCGCAGAAAAAATATTGAAGTCATGAAACATTTGATGGCTTTTTTGAGAACTTTAGTGCTTCCACTATCCATGTTCGAATAATGTATATTGCTGTTGCTCATTGCAGATATTTGCCATTAAAGGCTAGTGATAAGTGAATACAGATGGTGAATCTTAAGCTCGGTAACTGAATGTAAAAGGTGAGTTGATCAACATGACACGAGCGTGGGACAAAGAAAAAAATCTGAGTCCCCGACAGGAATCGAACCCATGAACTTCCGAACACCGGGCGGGCGCTCTATCCACTGAGCTATGAGAACTCATGGATGGGCTACTTAAGATGGATAGAGCGCCCGCCCGGTGTTCGGGAGGTCATGGGTTCGATTCCTGTCGGGAACTCAGACTTTTCCTTCGTCCCACGCTCGTGTCATATTGATCAATTCACAATTTAAGGCTATTCACAACACTACGAAATATGCGCCTTACTTAAGATGGAGCCACGGAGAGAAATGGAATTGTCTAGTTCAAATGAATATCTGTGCCTTGACCCTGACAACTGTTTAACATTTCATTTTCAAGTGGCCCTTCTTGT
The DNA here is from genome assembly GCF_042242905.1 of Orbicella faveolata. Lineage (NCBI taxonomy): Eukaryota > Metazoa > Cnidaria > Anthozoa > Scleractinia > Merulinidae > Orbicella > Orbicella faveolata. The sequence continues at coordinate 12,604,062 of NW_028301552.1, forward strand.
TGTAGAAATACTTAACCAAAGACAGCTCATTACGGATCATTCACTCCCCAAACCCAACATTTGTGCCAAGTTTGAGTGAACTCGATGATTTGAGCTGTATCACTTGTCTATATTCACTTTTAAGGATTACTTTTACGTTTATAATGTAAGGAGAAAATAATTTTTGTGTTGTTTCGATAGGACAGGTCAGTTTTGATTGCCACTCGTATTACAGGTGCAATTGCCTTGTGCAATGATACATGTAGCCGATGCAAAGCGCGGTAATACGTCTGCGAGCGAGTCACAAATTATTGGTTTCTTTTTGGATTGAATGACATAGTGGCGCGATTTTCTATTAAGTCACTTACTTGGCGGGGTAATGCTAGACCAAAAATGCGAATTACTATCGACACTTAGATGAAAACCGCTCCAGAGGGGGACCTCTTTTCTAACTGGCTGTCAAATATCAGTCGCACGCGTTCGAAACTAGTACAGTAAGTTTCAAGATATTTAGTTGTATTTAATTTTATAACTTTATTGTGAGGAAAAGTAATAAACCTGCCAAATTACAAATACTGCGGAATATAACTTGAGGAATCTCTTCTGATGTCTAAAATAATGGCGCGCGAGTAAAAATATTTGATGGATTGTACATGAACCTGATGGATGTCAGACGTAATCAACCGACGTTATCCCCTATTGATCATTAGTCAAATGATTTTAAAGGGGCACTGACAGAAACATAACTTGGAAAGCCAAGACTTAAAAATAGCTTTCATTGATGGAAAGTAACACAATGGTTTAGGTCTCAGGCGTCCCAAACTCACGATTCGAGGAATCGATCAAATATTAATGGTCTGAATATGTAGGCTTATCTAGTGGTACGTGACCAACTTAAGTTTGCGGTGTCGTGTTACACTTTCGCCCTTGAGAATTTGAGCGCTCTATATCTAGAACTATGGAGGCGCGGTGCGATGGCATCATGGTCAGTACGCTCGTCTCCCGATCGAGAGGTCCGGGCTCGAGCCCTGGCCAGGGACACTGTTGTGTCCTTGGGTAAGACAGTGACTCTCTCCCCCCAGGAGTATAAATGGGTACCGGAGAATTTGTTGGGGAAACCTAACAAATTGCGGGTGAGTGACCTGCGATGGATTAGCATTCTGTCCAGGGGGAGTAGGGACACTCCTACCCGCTTCATGCTACAGAAACTGGGATAAGCTCCGGCAGCTATGAACCAGACGGCTCCAAGACTTCACTTATTTCTTATTATATCTAAAACTGCCATTGTATGGAGTTTAACATAATCGTAACATAACGAAGGATAAAAACGCGCCACGAAATAAAATAAAGAACATATACTCACCTTGCTTGGCTTCAGTTGTCCATATGGTCCATTTCATCGTTTTGGTTTTTTGAGGTGTTTGTAGCAGTTTTCTACAAACACCTCAAAGACCAGCCAAGAAGACGAAATAGGCCAAATGGACAACAGAAACCAGGCAAGGTGAGATTTTTTCTCTATTTTATTTTAAAAAAGAACATTTTATTTCGTTGGGCGTATTTATCTTTCTTTATTTTAAACGCCATTAGACTACGAGTAGTCCCTCATTCGCTTAGTCCGTCGTGCGTGACGCGAAAGAAAACCGCGAGAAAAAAATAGCCGCGCGAAATCCTATGAATCCTAGGTAGTAAATCCAAGGGGTTAATAAGCTATTTAGAGTTTGTAAATGAAATACAAGAGCAACCTAAAAAGCATCTCAACCTTGCATTTTGATGTTTTTGTTACGTACCGTTGTATTTTTTTTATGATGATATAACGTTCCCTGTATCCTGCATCATAAATGAGATTTCAGTGTGAATAGAGTATAACAATAGATTATCGCTTAGATAACAATAGAGGCAGGGTGTTAAGGACCACGATTGGTACATCTGTTAGAACCTCAATAAAACATTTTTGCGTTCTCTACTTTCAGCGAGTTGCGCTCTTCAACGCCTACGCCGTGTCAGCCATGTGCAAAGCAGGATTTGACGTCATAGACGTGTATTCATTGACCGATTCGTACCCAGGTAGATGCATAGACCATGTTCATTACGACAATAAAGTTTTTAAGATGGTGGAGACAATGCTTGAGCAGTACAAAGTACACTATAACAAGAAACTGGACGAAAATGAAAAACATGGTAAAATAAAACGTTGCATAAGTACAGAAAACAGCTTTTCAAAAATTCAGGTTTAGTGGGAGATGAATTGAAAGATGTAATAGAAAAAGATAACAACTTTCTTCTATATTAAAGTCTTCAAACGCAGACAACCAAAATGGGAAAATGTTTTCAACTGTATTCCAATTAACGACACCTTTGAAGCTGAAATAAGGCCGAGTACCAATTTACTAGACCCCACCACCTTCTCTCTAATGACATTTTCAAATTTCGTAGAAAGGTTGTAGTTGTAGTTGAACAGTAATAATAAAGTATCATAGCTTGTCTCACGATGTACTGTGGTAACTTATTAAGGTGGCCGAACACAGTGGTCGCACGCGCTTTTGCTGATGCAATTCAGCGCGTGCACAAGGATTGCAAAAAAACAAACATGCCGTCAATAGAGCGATCATTTTATTTACTCAACACCCGCAGTATCTGTGCTATTTTTCTCTATAACTGAACGTAGTGTATTGATGGCTTCAGTCTTTTATGGCAAATATATGTTAGAAAAGGTAAAGATGCAAAGAACTCGGCAATTCTCAGCTTTTTCTTTGTTACCAAAAGAACCCAGTTAAATGCAGCGCATGCGTAGTAAGTCAAAAAATTGCGATTGAATGAAAATTTGCACTCTCGGAAATACGCCTATTTCTCGAGAACCACTCATTAGAATTTCACGAAATTTGGCACGAAAATACTTTAGGAAATAAGTAACTGGAGTATCGAAAATAATTGAACTTTAAGAAAGGAAACTCTAGATATTCCAGTAAACCTTCAACAAGGGATAATTAAAGATCACTCTGTTAAATTATTAGCAAAATGGTGTTAACTTGTGAGAATGGTTACAAGTTTGTTGCATGCAAATTGTAAAGAAAATCTAATGACTAGATTTTCTACAAATAAACAAAACCGATTTTAAAGGCCTGTTTATTTTTATTCGTGTTGCCATGGCAACGGCACATACGTCAACTTAACCATCAAAAAACTTAAGTTTGTGTTGTTAACTTGCTTACTGCCAGTTTTGGCGACCGAGAGATCAAGGGTTTTAGAGGAAAAGGTGAATGAAACACAGGTATCAAAAACTGTGTTCAGCCACCTTAACTCGACTGGCTAGCCGTCACCTAGAAAGCATGATGCTTTCTACTTGTTGTTGTTGTTGTTGTTGTTGTTGTTTTTCTCTTATAAGAAGAGATTTGGAAATACATGAGACAAGAAATATAAGTGATAGAAACCGACGTTTCGGTGCATCTTGCGCCATTATCAAGGTTACATAATTAAAGATAAAAAGCGGTTTGGGAAGAGGCTAAGTTGAAGCGAATTTGCATAAAAGAGTGCAAAGCTAATAGACCAATTTCGATATATTAAAATTCAGCCTAGCACAATGGACCTCAGCACGAGGCTCTGGGGAATAAACCCCACAAACTCTGTAGTTATTCCTCAGAGCTTCGCACTGGGGTCTATTGTTTTAGGCTGAATTTTAATATATCGAAATTGGTGTATTACATGAATACTTTAGCACGAAGAGAGTCAGACTGCACATTCACTGCTGGTTTTTATCTCCATTGATGTTAAAACATCAATGGAGATAGTGGAATCGAAATTCCTGAAGCATGGACACCTACGACCAAAAAGCACAACAGCCGGTTACAATGCGGACGTATGAGGGAACAGCGTCACAAAGTCGGAATGATGATGAGGATCCAAATGCACCGATAGCAGTGAACCAAGGTGCTAGAAATAGCCTTGCGGCCAGGGAAGGCTTCATAATCTGTTTCAGTGACATGCCGATGTTATCAAATAAGAAACAAACCAGAAAGGCCAATGGAATATGGGACAAACTTTAAGATGAAGTTACGGTATTAATAGTGCTCTAAAAGTAAATAGTGCGTTCGGTAGAGTCATTCCCGATACTTTCAAGAGATGGCGGACTCCGCCGACGCCAATAATCTGGAACAAAAGGAGATCATTATATATATCGGATCACGTCTAAACCAACGTGAAGAAAGACTTAGGCAGGAAAAAAATGGAAGGAAAAGAGCATGAGCGGAAAAAGCCGGGAATGCCGATAAATCAAGTAATCCCGCAATGATGAACGAATTACACAACACGAAACCTTCCTCTCCTTCTCCACCTAAACCAAGTTCAGATCTACGAACTGAACTTATAACTTAGCTTAATAAAGATACCAAACGTGCCTGTGAATGGATGTTCAGCGCGCGGGGCCGACGTAAGTGTCTTGTTTACCCAATCAATGCCATCACATTAAACTCTGAACCTGCATCGAGATGCCTGTCCGGGGCTTAAAGGAACGTTTGATTAATCAATCTAAAACAGATCTTAAGGAATAAAAACCCAGATGATCTGGAATACTTGTTCTATGTCGTTGGCAGTGGGAGCCACGTCCAGTATTATCATGCTCGGCAATTGAAGTTAAGGCTGCCGCACACTGGCCGGTTTTTTTGTTGGGGTCTAATTGGGTAAAAATTTGTCGGGCTATCAGCTTGCCGCACACTAGCCGATTTTTTGTCGCGACTAACCGCGTTGAGGCTTGGGGCCGGGTGATCCAAAATCAAGATGGCGCCTATTCCACTGACGTGACTCTCATGACATTTCCTAATTGGTTGAGGCGTGCGCGAGCCACGAGAAATTGTCTTGGTTCACCGCACACTAGCCGACAAGGCCCGACAAGACGTTTTGAGATCTAGCACTGTCAGATATCGCCCGACAAGCTCCGATCTTGTCGCAGACTTGTCTGAATTCACCGCACAATAGCCGACAAGTGAAGATTTTTTGCCGGCTAGTGTGCGGCGGTCTTAATTGTGTACAAAATATCGCACAATTGCACAGCCGAGAGCAAAAAAACAAAAACAAAAACAAAAACAAAAAACACAAAAGTGCTAGTAGAAACTCAGTACATGGAGCAAAGATTGTCAGTACTTTAGGTGACCATGCACGGCTACCAATTGCTTTTAGCTGTTCGTATACGCAACGAATCGTAAAATTCCGTAAGTAACGACCTCCGAAAGTAGTGAGCCTACTCCTTCCCCCGAAAATAGAGGCACTAGGACTCAAAAGTATAATTATTTTTCCAATCAATAACCTGAATAACGTACGATGAACTGATGACGATTCAACAAGGGAATGAACGAATAACCGAACATTATTTTAATAAGTGTCAGAGTTTTTAGCTAGATATTAGCTAATTGTGGACATTAAAGGGAAGACATTGCTTATGCCAGGCCGGGCGTCATGAAGCGCCGTGGTAGAAAAAAAAAAAAAAAAAAAAAGACCCGCAAAATTTTCATCAAGTAACAAGAACGTTGTTTTTTTGAAACTAACTTAGCTTCTTTTGTGAAGCCAAGTACTATTTGCTAATAAGAATAAGGTGGTTTAGGGTTGTATAAAATGAATTTAAAACATCATACATTATTTCATATTGGAAGGGAATGGGTTTTTTCTGACAAAGAGAAGAATATCAATGGCTCGAAAAGCAGGAGGAACTCGAAAGCATCTCTGTGAACTCGCTATATCCCGCATCAATAAACGAAATTTCCGCTCCGATATACTCTGTTTGGGTTTATAAAGATTAGTTTGAAAAAAAAAGGTTGTATAATCGTTTCAGTGTGAATAGGTTAATTTAACATATCTAAAGACTCTATGTACTTTGACACTCGCTCATTAGATCATATCATTCGTTTTTATTCATATTTGTATCTTATTATTTATCTCATGCATTTTACCCCCCCACATTCTTTCGCTTTTCACACGTTTTTACTTCACATCTGTATATAAGCCTTACGCGGAATATTTTTTCTTATCCCTGATGAAGCCGTAAATCGGCGAAAGCTTGGATTTTTTTAAACGATTTTAACGTCATTTTACAGTAGTGTAAGGCCTCAATTGAACTTTTACCACTTTCATAATTACGTTAATTCAATACAAAATAAAGAAACAACAACCAACCATAAAGTTAGTTTTACTCAGTATTTCACGCTTTGATTTTTCTCGTAAACGTCGCTTGTATCTAAAGTAACTAAGAAGTACTCGGAAAAACAGAAAGATAAATTCTAAACCATGGAACCTTTAACGAAAAAAAACTCGAACCATATTCATTCCATCTTAAACATAACACGTGTTATAAATATATTTGGACATTTAAGACCACTTGACCGCTTTTGAATTTCTAGTAAAAAGCTAGAGGGGATGTTAAGGGTGTGTATCCAAGTCAGAGGAATGCATCAAAAATATGCACATAAGAGATGGACATCACCTGTCAAAAATGAATATCGGCTTAGACTCAATGAGACCTTTAAAAGAAACTATTCCGCAGAATTTTGGTGTATGCCTTCAGAGAATGTTACAAGATCTGAACGATGCATTGCAATGCTGCCAACTGAAAGTACTGATCTTTTTCACAAACTAAATAAGAAAATTAAACTTATATTTTAAATATTACCAAGTCTTCTTAGCAGAACAAAGTATGATAATGCTTTCACAAACCACACGGTGCATGTGAAGTTCATATCTTATATCAAATAACAAAATCATCCGTTGTCAGTTGTACAAGAATGCCACTTAAAAATGAGCAATAAGTAGGGTAACAATGGATGATAAAAATAAGAATAATTAAGGTTAAAGGTGTTATTTTAATGTAATATTTTCACACTTTTTCCTGTTTCGCGCCTTCAGCCTTAATTAGTTTGCCGCCAAGCTACGGAAAGAATTAGATTTTCGCATGCTCGTGTTGTACGTGTGCGAAAAACAGCCCAAGCTAGAAATTTTGCAAGTTTTCTGCTCACTGACGCCATTAACTAGGATTGTCAACGACCAGATTGTCAAAATCGAGGCCATGAATTTATTTGCCTGTAATTTGGCCAATAAGCTGGACAGATTGGAGGTTGTCGAAGAAGGCAAATTCGATATGATTGTGTAAGCACCAGCGGAAAGAGCAATAGATGAGCGATTTCTGCAATCGCTGAAGAAGGATGCTGAACAAATTAAACACACTCACGCACGATTTCGTTGCATAGTTGCTATATGTAAGCTGAAGATTTACCTGGCAAATTCTGCACACGTCATTTAAATTGTTTTCTTAGTTTGGCGACCTATTCTCGCCTTTTCCATACTTGAAATGTTTTTATATTCTACCATTCCCTTGCCGCGAGCTAGAGCAGGCGAGAAAAACAAGAAATAGGAGCCGCGGCGAAAATGATAGCGTCCTTACAGGCGTCAATCACGCAACTTGAAGTCCTATAGTAACAGATGAAATGCTAATTAATCACATGTGCCACCCCTCAGATGTCTTCATGTGGAAACTTAGCAAGGTTAGATCAGTTTGAGACGAAGAAAAGCTCCTTACCCCGATTCTGACTGTTCCATAAATTTCCTGCAGATTTTGATTTCCTGGGTTGAGCTGCGGCCAAAAAGAAGATTTAAGGTAGGTAGCAAGAATTCACTGATGTAAATATTGCCGCCAAATGAAATTGCAGTCAATGTTGATACGAGTAAGGTGCGCATTTATTCATCAAAAAGTACTTATTTAGAAATTCGCAGTTGACGGTTAGGCGCAGTTTTCAGAGTTAAACTCTCTGTCAGAGTATTTCATTTTCTTCCTCTTGGTAGCTTATTGTTTTACCTTTGGGAAGCCGTTTGTACAATTTGCACTCACAGAGAAAATAAATTCGTCATTTGCTTTTCTTTTAAGAGCCCACGTGAACACTTTTGGCCAATATAATAATATAAGCAATAATAATAATAAATAGATAACAGCAAGAAGTTCTCTACATTTCATGCTAGGAAAGCTCTACAAGCTGCTGCCATTTGAAAAACCACCCCCCCCCCGTCAAAAAATTACAAAAACTGAAAATAAATAAATATAAAGGTCTAAACAAAAGCATAACACGCAAACAGTTCTCTTGATACTTTTGAATTAAATTATGTTTGCGGCTTGCTCTATTATTCTGATGCCAAAAATGTAGTTCAGTGTTTTCTGATTCTGCTATTAACATTAAGAGTTGGAGTACTAGGCATTGGGCTTCAAAACTGAGCATTTTACTGTATGTGTGTCTGCCTGTGTGTCTGTCAGTGTGTTCTTTAATCTGTCTATCTGTTGCCGGTTGCAAGTACATGCAACCAGTGTGAAGCACACAAGATTCATGAATGCTTTTGTTTCTAATTGCATGGTTGCATTGGAATGAGTCTCAAGACAAGCATAAGGGACCGTTCATTTTTTATGAGGTAGGGGGGGCTGGTGGGATTTGGGGGGGGGCCATGCGAAAAAAAATGGCTTTCGAGGGGGGGCCATCCCAAAAAAATAAGGGGAAAAGGGGGGGTCACGTGAAATATTTTAGTAAAACTTTAAAATGGCATCATGTTTGAATATCAAAAAAATTGCTGTAGAATAAACATAGAAGGCAGGATACAAATTTATTACAAACTTTCCTTCTGCTTTAAAAAAACGTTTGGCGACAAAAAGCATTTGTAGCTACTGAAAAGAAGTATTTAACACTGTTATTTTCGAATGCAACTTTCACTGGCACTCATCTTCATCTCCGCTGTCGTCGAGTTCTTCGTCGCCGCTTGTGCTGCTATGGGAGTCTCTTTCACCAATGCTGCAAGAAGCAGCAATGCTTTCCGTCAGAGTGTACTCTTCAGGGTACATGAAGGTGTAAACATTATCTCTGACTTCCCGCTCAAGGTTGGTGGTGATTCTACTTCTTGCAACATTGGTGAAATAATTCCCTTCCAAGAGCTGTGCGATGTATGGCCCATCTCTTCTAAATATCGACGTGGCAACATCCTCAACTTTAAGACACTCTTCCGGGACGGCCGTTCTAGGAGGGTACACAAGGCATTGTGGAAGATCATTTCCTAACGGGTTTCCAACAGATTCCATAAACTCGTTGGACGTTGTTTTCAGTCCGCTTCCTCTTTCTTTCATTTGACTTTCTGCGGTTTTCTTTTTTCCTTCTCCTTTTGTTGATGTGCTGTTTGAGTATGCCTTTGAATATGCTGTTATAATTGCTCTTCTTATTTTCTAGTGCTTCCATGTCCTGCGTGACCTTCGTCAACTTAGCTTCTGTACATTTGATCTGTTTTACATTAAAACTGTGGGCAAATTCTCCGCCCTGCTTTAAAGCAAGCCCATTGGACTGAAAGAGTGTGGAATCGTGTTCCTTTACATCTTTCAATATGACATTCAACTTTTCCACCATTGCTCTGTGCTCTTTGATGGAGAAGTTCAGTTTTCTTCCATCACTGGGCTTCAACTGGTACCCTTGCATGGAAAACTCACTCGCCCTTTTTGAACAGCCATCCGCACTTAGAAAGATTGCTTCTTTTGCTTGTAAGATGTCAAACTGCCTGGATCGTTCAGCTGTAAACCTTTTCTTAAACGACTCGTCGCTTTCGTCATTATTGCGCATTTTGGAATGAGCCTCTTTCATGATGCTCATGTAGTAATGCGCTCTTTCCCCGATTGGATTAACAATATAAAGAAGAAAGAGCATGGAAGTGGCAGGCTGGTTTTATCTGACCCAGAGAGCGTTGCTCTATTTGCAGATAAGTTTATTGTCAAATCGAAGTTTGTGGTGGATTATCTTCAGCATCTTGAAGTGCTGGAATTTAAAAGGAAAAAGAGAGTAGAAGAAAAGGCAAAGTTAAGTAGGGAGGAGGATTATCCTTGGACTGAGTTGTGCGAAGATCTAACCAAGCTTAAAAAGCTACGTGTTCCAGAACTAAACAAGTACTCAAACCACCAAGGGCTGAAGCAGCATTTGAAAAGCAGCAAGAGTGAGAAAGTAAAGGCAATTGTAAGACATTCATGCTTGCAGCAGAAGAGTCCTCTCAGAGCTGGCCAACCAACGCTGAGAAATGCCAGGACATCGACACAAAATGACCACAGGGCAAGTGCTGACAGCAGTGAAAGGGATGAAAGTGACAATGATGAGTATGACAGTGATGCCATTGACTCTGCGGGAGACGATGATTCAAGTGACGTCATTCTTGCATTCATCAATTCAGATGAGGAAGATGCCAATGAGAGGCCAAATGCCACATGCTCAGGGCGAGCCACAACTAGGAGATCCGAAATTGACTTCTCTTTCTTTTGATTTGTTTTTTAAACAACAGCTCTCTGTCGTATAGAGATTGTAAATATTGTCTTCATAGTGAGCACAATAACGTGAAGTAGGGGGATAATAGAGAAATATTAAAAAAGTTGAAACCTAAATATTGTTTGTTCAATTTTTTTTTGGGGGGGGGAGTCATCCCAAAAAATGACCGCTATAAGGGGGGGCCATGTGAAAAAATTGGTAAGCTGAGGGGGGGTCATGCGATTTTTAAATGCCGCTTCCCAAATCCCACCAGCCCCCCTTCCCTCATAAAAAATGAACGGTCCCTAAAGAATAGAAATGCAACACCAGAGCAAAAGCCAACCTCCTTTAACGTTCGAGTAAACAGCGTTCAAAAGTGTTCACCTTAGTTCTTGTAATCCCAATCAGTTCTTTCCATTCTCTTCCATTTTCTCCAAGATCTAGTTAACGACAGTGTCATCAAGTACCCAGCTCCCCACGAAACACAACAGAACAATGCTGGGTATTACGCGGTACTTCTGGTTTACTATTTGCCTTGGTGCAGTTCTTGTCCTCTGCTCGCTGTATTTCACGGACATGATCAACAATGGCTTACCTCTTTCTGCAGTTGTTTCTTTAAAGAAAGTACCTGGGTATCTATTTGGTAACGGAATCAGTAAATTAAACAATAATAATGAATTCAACTCGTCGATTAACACAATGAGAAGACAAGACAATTCTCGTAACAGCATGTATAAAAGTCGTCGTCAAACAGAAAAGTCGGTAATTTGGAGAAGGTTGCAAGACTTCCGACACGACTGGCTTCGTCAGCGGCGTGCACGCGTAGACTGGAAAAACATTATCAAACCGTGTGTCGACAATATGGCCTGGGGATTAGTGAAGGAGCATTGGGGCAAAACCAATAGAAGCAACGCTACAACAAGTGACATTATATTCCACGATATCAGGCCAGCTGGAGAGTTCAGCAAGATTTTCATCCAGTCAAAAACCTCAGACAATCGAACGAAGTTGATTGGTGGAGACACCTGGAGGGTTTACGTACGTGGCCCAACAAGCATTGCGGCCACTGTTTTCGATCACAATAATGGAACTTACGAAGCTCTATTTCTCATCACTGAGCCTGGAGTCTATCAACTGATGATTTATCTTGATTACAGTCTTTGTGATGGCTTCAAAGACCCACCTCGTGACTGGTTCATCATAGGCGACGTTCAGGGGCGCCATCAGAGAGAGGGAGTTCTGGGTCTGTTAGACGAATATTTGGTGAAACAGCCGTTTAAAAATGGACAACCTGCCTTAACAATAAGTGTAGTTAAAGCCCAGCTTAAAGGCTCTCTTTCTGGTAAGTAGATTTCAGGGTGACTTTGAAAAGGGTGAATATATTTCGTCGGTCAAGAACATCTCAGACTTTAAGGTGGCATACGGGTTACCAGCATTTTCCAGCTCTTAAGATTATTATGGATTAATGCTACCCCTCGTTGTTTGTTGAAATAATTCATATATGAACCGCGGTTGTAGATGCGGTTGTATTTCATATAAACTTCACATCATTTCACTCCTCACGGGAAGATATGAACTCAATTAATTGACCTCGCTCCCAATGTGTGGCTTCATAGCTCAGTTGGTAGAGCATCGCACCGGTATCGCAGAAGTCACGGGTTCGAATCCCGCTGAAGCCCTGATTTTTTCAGGCTTCTTCTTTCCAATTGCTTAAATTGGAAAATTAACTGCGATGATCATTCTTCACTCTCATCTACAACCGCAGTTCATATATGAATTATTTCATATAAACTTCACATCAAAGAGAGGCAGGGTGTTAAGGACCACGATTGGTACATCTGTTAGAACCTCAATAAAACATTTTTGAGTTCTCTACTTTCAGCGAGTTGCCCTCTTCAACGCCTACGCCGTGTCAGCCATGTGCAAAGCAGGATTTGACGTCATAGACGTGTATTCATTGACCGATTCGTACCCAGGTAGATGCACAGACCATGTTCATTACAAGAATAAAGTTTTTAAGATGGTGGAGACAATGCTTGAGCAGTACAAAGTACACTATAACAAGAAACTGGACGAAAATGAAAAACATGGTAAAATAAAACGTTGCATAAGTACAGAAAACAGCTTTTCAAAAATTCAGGTTTAGTGGGAGATGAATTGAAAGATGTAATAGAAAAAGATAACAACTTTCTTCTATATTAAAGTCTTCAAACGCAGACAACCAAAATGGGAAAATGTTTTCAACTGTATTCCGATTAACGACACCTTTGAAGCTGAAATAAGGCCGAGTACCAATTTACTAGACCCCACCACCTTCTCTCTAATGACATTTTCAAATTTCGTAGAAAGGTTGTAGTTGTAGTTGAACAGTAATAATAAAGTATCATAGCTTGTCTCACGATGTACTGTGGTAACTTATTAACTCGACTGGCTAGCCGTCACCTAGAAAGCACGATGCTTTTTAGTTGTTGTTTTTTTTCTCTTATAAGAAACGATTTGGAAATACATGGGACAAGAAATATAAGTGATAGAAACCGACGTTTCGGTGCATCTTGCGCCATTATCAAGGTTACATAATTAAAGATAAAAAGCGGTTTGGGAAGAGGCTAAGTTGAAGCGAATTTGCATAAAAGAGTGCCAAGCTAATACCCTGAATTTTAATATATCGAAATTGGTCTATTACATGAATACTTTAGCACGAAGAGAGTCAGACTGCACATTCACTGCTGGTTTAAGATCTTGAATACACAGAATTTCATTAACAAGGCAGTCAAATTTGTTCGTGCATTTCTTGATTACATTGAAGCGTGCTAAGAAATTGGTCGGAACGGCAGCTACAGTATTTTTGGATACTTACACGAGACAGTCCTTTGAAAAAAAATTGAAGATTTTAATAGTACTTGAGCATAATAGTTGCCATAGAATTTCTCAGCATTCCCATTTTTGAAATAGTCCTCAAATAATTTCTTTATCACAGTGCATTCTTGTGTTTCTTCTCCAGGCTCTTCATATTTATATTGTTTTAACTCGTTCCTTAGATCTGCTGCAAACACCTCCCTTTCACTAATGTTCTTCAAAGCATTGTTTACTCAGAAAGAATGTTTGGCGTCAAAGTCAAAAGATGTGCGTTTTGATTTGAATTGTGCTTTGCAGCTCTGTGCCTTTGGTAACCTCCTCTTGATTTGTACTTTTTCCCACAGTCGCTGCACACGTTCTCTGTTGATTGGACCTGAAAACGAAAAAGTATCAAATTAAAATTCAATAATATCGTAGTCTTCAGGCCTCAACTACCTACGATCTAATGTCACTAGTCTTGTTTCCTAAAGACACATTTGTCAATATAGAGTGTCTTGTTGCTGTTGCATGCCCTGTGAAGTCTTCTCAAAACAAAGTATAATCGGGCAAATTTCAGCACCTAAAGCATCTAAAGCACTACTGCTAAAGAAAGTGAATGTATTTTTTATGAAATTTATAGACTATAGAAGAAAAAGAATCATCTAAAAACGTACGCATTGTACGCATTCCTTGTAGGGCCGTACGCATTCCTAGAAGGGCCGTACCTGTTTTTCCGACCCTATCAGTTGGACGCCTACGGCCCTCATACGGGACCTTTTTTCCTATGGTTTTCCAAGGAAATTGCGCGCGGGGCCGTACGGGTCATATAATAAATATGAATATTTACCCATTTGGGACAAAGTCAAGTTTATTGGTCGTGACCCTCACTGGCACACATGACGGGTCAAGGAAGCTATCCATATAAGACTTAACATCAATGGAGATAGTGGAATCGAAATTCCTGAAGCATGGACACCTACGACCAAAGAGCACAACAGCCGGTCAGTTACAATGCGGACATATGAGGGAACAACGTCACAAAGTCGGAATGATGATGAGGATCCAAATGCACCGATAGCAGTGAACCAAGGTGCTAGAAATAGCCTTACGGCCAGGGAAGGCTTCATAATCTGTTTCAGTGACATGCCGATGTTATCAAATAAGAAACAAACCAGAATGGGCCGATGGAATATGGGACAAACTTTAAGATGAAGTTACGGTATTAATAGTGCTCTAAATTAAATAGCGCGTTCGGTAGAGTCATTCCCGATACTTTCAAGAGATGGCGGACTCCGCCGACGCCAATAATCTGGAACAAAAGGAGATCATTATATATATCGGATCACGTCTAAACACACGTGAAGAAAGACTTTAATAGGCAGGAAGAAAATGGAAGGAAAAGAGCATGAACGGAAAAAGCCAGGAATGCCGATAAATCAAGTAATCCCGCAATGATGAACGAATTACACAACATGAAACCTTCCTCTCCTTCTCCATCTAAACCAAGTTCAGATCTACGAACTGAACTTATAACTTAGCTTAATAAAGATACCAAAAGTGTCTGCGAATGGATGTTCAGCGCGCGGGGCGAACGTAAGTGTCTTGTTTACCCAATCGATGCTATCACATTAAACTCTGAGCCTGCATCGAGATGCCTGTTCGGGCGTAAAGGAACGTTTGATTAATCAATCTAAAACAGATCTTAAGGAATAAAAACCCAGATGATCTGGAATACTTGTTGTATGTCGTTGGCAGTGGGAGCCACGTCCAGTATTATCATGCTCGGCAATTGAAGTTAAGGCTGCCGCTCACTAGCCGATTTTTTGCCGGGTTCAAATTGGGTAAAAATTTGTCGGGCTATCAGCTTGCCGCACACTAGCCGATTTTTTTTGTCGCGACTAACCGCGTTGAGGCTTGGGGCCGGGTCATCCAAAATCAAGATGGTGCCTATTCCACTGGCGTGACTCATGACATTTCCTAATTGGTTGAGGCCCGCGAGAGCCCAGACACATTGTCTTGGTCCACAGCACACTAGCCGATAAGACGTTTTGAGATCTAGCACTGTCAGATATCGCCCGACAAACCCCGATCTTGTAGCAGACTTGTCTGAATTCACCGCACACTAGCCGACAAGTGAAGATTTTTTGTCGTCCGACAAAAAATCGGCTAGTGTGCGGCGGCCTTAATTGTGTAGAAAATATCGCACAATTGCACAGCCGAGAGCAAAAAAAAGGAAGAAAAAAACAAGCGCGAGGAGAAACTTAATAAATGGAA
This sequence comes from Orbicella faveolata, assembly GCF_042242905.1. Lineage (NCBI taxonomy): Eukaryota > Metazoa > Cnidaria > Anthozoa > Scleractinia > Merulinidae > Orbicella > Orbicella faveolata. The sequence continues at coordinate 12,619,439 of NW_028301552.1, forward strand.
CAAAGATTTTCAGTGCTTTAGGTGACCATGCACAGCTGCTAATTGCTTTTAGCTGTTCGTACGCGCAACGAATCGTAAAATTCCGTAAGTAACGACATCCGAAAGTAGTGAGCCCACCCCTTCCCTCGAAAATAGAGGAACTAAGGTTCAAAAGTATAATTATTTTTCCAATCAATAACCTGAATAACGTACGCTGAACTGATGACGATTCAACAAGGGAATGAACGAATAACTAAACATTATTTAAGTGTCAGAGTATTTAGCTAGATATCAGTTAATTGTGGACACACTAAAGGGAAGACATCGCTTATACCAGGCCGGGCGTCATGAAGCGCCGTGGTAAAAAAAAAAAAAAAAAAGGCAAAATTTTCATGACCCTTCATCAAGTCACAAGAACGTACTAACAAGACCTTTTCTTCAATTTGAAATTACTAAAATTGACAGCTTTGCATAATTTTTAACAAGAACGCATGAATCACTTTGAAATTGAAAACTCGACCAGAGTTGATAAATTTAAAGCAGACTAACGTAGCAGTGCAGCTTGAACGGTAAAAATAGTTAA